>NC_092096.1:23418992-23426492 GCF_045679555.1 Salvelinus alpinus
TGCAGTGCTGCCAGGTGTAAACTGCTCCAATTCTTCACTTCTCCCTCCACACCCACTAATGTCCGCTTCACTTTGCTCTAGCAACACCACAGCTACAATCAGCCAACAACTAGGCCGCATACCCAGCAGAGCTACAATCAGCCAACAACTAGGCTGCATACCCAGCAGAGCTTCAATCAACCAACAACTAGGCTGCATACCCAGTAGAGCTACAATCAACCAACAACTAGGCTGCATACCCAGCAGAGCTTCAATCAACCAACAACTAGGCTGCATACCCAGCAGAGCTTCAATCAACCAACAACTAGGCTGCATACCCAGCAGAGCTACAATCAACCAACAACTAGGCTGCATACCCAGCAGAGCTTCAATCAACCAACAACTAGGCTGCATACCCAGCAGAGCTTCAATCAACCAACAACTAGGCTGCATACCCAGCAGAGCTACAATCAACCAACAACTAGGCTGCATACCCAGCACAGCTACAATCAACCAACAACTAGGCTTTATACCCAGCAGAGCATCAATAAACCAACAACTAGGCTGCATACCCAGCAGAGCTTCAATCAACCAACAACTAGGCTGCATACCCAGCACAGCTACAATCAACCAACAACTAGGCTGCATACCCAGCAGAGCTTCAATCAACCAACAACTAGGCTGCATACCCAGCAGAGCTTCAATCAACCAACAACTAGGCTGCATACCCAGCAGAGCTACAATCAACCAACAACTAGGCTGCATACCCAGCAGAGCTACAATCAACCAACAACTAGGCTGCATACCCAGCAGAGCTTCAATCAACCAACAACTAGGCTGCATACCCAGCAGAGCTTCAATCAATCAACAACTAGGCTGCATACCCAGCAGAGCTACAATCAACCAACAACTAGGCTGCATACCCAGCACAGCTACAATCAACCAACAACTAGGCTGCATACCCAGCAGAGCTTCAATCAACCAACAACTAGGCTGCATAAACAGCAGAGCTACAATCAACCAACAACTAGGCTGCATACCCAGCACAGCTACAATCAACCAACAACTAGGCTGCATACCCAGCACAGCTACAATCAACCAACAACTAGGCTGCATACCCAGCAGAGCATCAATCAACAAAACAACAACTCATTCAACAGCCTTTCTAAATTTATAAAAGACAATCCTACAACCCTACCTAACCACCTAACAGTAAACTGCTCTTACTCGACAACCAATCAACTGGCTTCTCCAATATCTCACTATACCACCTTAAACAACAATAAAAGCAGCACTAATTTTTAGGGGGGCAGATGTGCCAGCTCACATGGTCTGAAATGACTTGGGCCCCGAATCCCATCCACTCAAAGAGACATAAGCGTACAGCACTAGTAGCCAAAACCAGTACTAGGAACCTAACCAATACTAGGAACCTAACCAATACTAGGAACCAAACCCAATACTAGGAACCTAACCAATACTAGGAACCTAACCAATACTAGGAACCAAACCCAATACTAGGAACCTAACCAATACTAGGAACCAAAACCAGTACTAGGAACCAAACCCAAAACTACAAACCAAACCCAGTACTAGGAACCAAACCCAATACAAGGAACCTAACCAATACTAGGAACCAAACCCAATACTAGGAACCTAACCAATACTAGGAACCAAAACCAGTACTAGGAACCAAACCCAAAACTACAAACCAAACCCAATACTAAGAACCAAAACCAGTACTAAGAACCAAACCCAAAACTACAAACCAAACCCAATACTAAGAACCAAAACCAGTACTAGGAACCAAACCCAGTACTACAAGCCAAACCCAGTACTACAAACCAAACCCAATACTACGAACCAAACCCAATACTAGGAACCAAACCCAGTACTACAAACCAAACCCAATACTAGGAACCAAACAAAACCAGTACTAGGAACCAAACCCAATACAAGGAACCAAAACCAGTATTACAAACCAAACCTAGTACTACGAACCAAACCCAATACTACAAACCAAACCCAGTACTAGGAACCAAACCCAGTACTAGGAACCAAACCCAGTACTAGGAACCAAACCCAATACTAGGAACCAAACCCAGTACTACAAACCAAACCCAGTATTACAAACCAAACCCAATACTAGGAACCAAACCCAGTACTACAAACCAAACCCAGTACTACGAACCAAACCCAGTACTACAAGCCAAACCCAGTACTACAAACCAAACCCAATACTACGAACCAAACCCAGTACTAGGAACCAAACCCAGTACTACAAACCAAACCCAATACTAGGAACCAAACAAAACCAGTACTAGGAACCAAACCCAATACAAGGAACCAAAACCAGTATTACAAACCAAACCTAGTACTACGAACCAAACCCAATACTACAAACCAAACCCAGTACTAGGAACCAAACCCAGTACTAGGAACCAAACCCAGTACTAGGAACCAAACCCAATACTAGGAACCAAACCCAGTACTACAAACCAAACCCAGTATTACAAACCAAACCCAATACTAGGAACCAAACCCAGTACTACAAACCAAACCCAGTACTACGAACCAAACCCAGTACTACGAACCAAACCCAATACTACAAACCAAACCCAATACTAGGAACAAAACCCAATACTACGAACCAAACCCAGTACTAGAAACCAAACCCAGTACTACGAACCAAACCAAGTACTACGAACCAAACCCAGTACTACGAACCAAACCCAGTACTACGAACCAAACCCAGTACTACGAACCAAACCCAGTACTAGGAACCAAACCCAATACTACGAACCAAACCCAATACTACGAACCAAACCCAGTACTACGAACCAAACCCAGTACTACGAACCAAACCCAGTACTACGAACCAAACCCAGTACTACAAACCAAACCCAGTACTACGAACCAAACCCAATACTAAGGACAAAACCCAATACTACAAACCAAACCCAATACTACAAACCAAACCCAGTACTACGAACCAAACCCAGTACTACAAACCAAACCCAGTACTACGAACCAAACCCAGTACTACAAACCAAACCCAGTACTACGAATGAAACCCAATACTAAGGACAAAACCCAGTACTACGAACCAAAAACAATACTAGGAACCAAACCCAGGACTACGAACCAAACCCAATACTACAAACCAAACCCAGTACTACGAACCAAACCCAGTACTACAAACCAAACCCAGTACTACGAACCAAACCCAATACTAAGGACAAAACCCAGTACTACGAACCAAAAACAATACTAGGAACCAAACCCAGTACTACGAACCAAACCCAATATTAGGAACCAAACCCAGTAGTAGGAACCAAACCCAGTACTACAAACCAAACCCTATACTATGAACCAAACCCAGTACTACAAACCAAACCCAGTACTACGAACCAAACCCAATACTATGAACCAAACCCTATACTATGAACCAAACCCAGTACTACAAACCAAACCCAGTACTACGAACCAAACCCAGTACTACGAACCAAACCCAGTACTACGAACCAAACCCAGTACTACGAACCAAACCCTATACTATGAACCAAACCCAGTACTACGAACCAAACCCAGTACTACAAACCAAACCCAGTACTACGAACCAAACCCAGTACTACGAACCAAACCCAGTACTACGAACCAAACCCAATACTACAAACCAAACCCAATACTAGGAACAAAACCCAATACTACGAACCAAACCCAGTACTAGAAACCAAACCCAGTACTACGAACCACACCCAGTACTAGGAACCAAACCCAATACTAGGAACCAAACCCAATACTACGAACCAAACCCAATACTACGAACCAAACCCAATACTACGAACCAAACCCAGTACTACGAACCAAACCCAGTACTACGAACAAAACCCAATACTACGAACCAAACCCAGTACTAGAAACCAAACCCAGTACTACAAACCAAACCCAATACTACGAACCAAACCCAATACTACGAACCAAACCCAATACTACGAACCAAACCCAGTACTACGAACCAAACCCAGTACTAGGAACCAAACCCAGTACTAGGAACCAAACCCAATACTACGAACCAAACCCAATACTACGAACCAAACCCAGTACTACGAACCAAACCCAATACTATGAACCAAACCCAGTACTACGAACCAAACCCAGTACTACAAACCAAACCCAGTACAACGAACCAAACCCAATACTAAGGACAAAACCCAATACTACAAACCAAACCCAATACTACAAACCAAACCCAGTACTACGAACCAAACCCAGTACTACGAACCAAACCCAATACTAAGGACAAAACCCAGTACTACGAACCAAAAACAATACTAGGAACCAAACCCAGTACTACGAACCAAACCCAGTACTACGAACCAAACCCAGTACTACGAACCAAACCCAGTACTACGAACCAAACCCTATACTATGAACCAAACCCAGTACTACGAACCAAACCCAGTACTACGAACCAAACCCAGTACTACGAACCAAACCCAGTACTACGAACCAAACCCTATACTATGAACCAAACCCTATACTATGAACCAAACCCAAGGTGCCATCATGCCAGGAAGACCCAGTGAAGCCAGAATCACGTTAAGTGGCCAGACGTAGTTGAACGTTGCAGATAGAAATTCCATGAATAGATCCCACGTGATTCCTTAATCTACATGTCAGAGAGGCATGTTTGTTCTACAAAACATTTTCTATCTGAACATTCCAAAACGTTGTGTCCTGCTGAATGCACCCCTACCATGGTTAGAGTTTGGCCCCTCCCAGAGGGGTTTGGTCTCCCTGGTCTCAGCGGTCTTAATGTTCTGTTTACAGCGGTTTAAAGGGAGCAGGCCTATCTCGCAACCCTCTTCAATCAGCTCCTTGTAAACACAGGGCTCTGCCAGCATTTTCATCCGGCCAGGCCGGCAGACAGCATACAGACATGGTAATTATGACGGAGAGAAAGGAAACGGAGGCGATGTGTGAGAAACAGCCGCTTCACTTGTTTTGTTGTGAGGCAGACGGATAGAGAGTTCCTCTGTTTCCTCCTAGCACACATCCCCTTTTTCTATTACGCTCTGGCTTTTTATTTACCTCTCTGGTGTCAAAACGCCATTTCAGTCTTTCTGATACACACATACTGTACATGCAGGCATAGATGAGGAATGGATGGAATTGTATACACCCTTGGCACACACACACACACCTCTACTGACTGTCATCCCTACTGGCATCCTATCAAGCACACTATCGGAGGGGAGAGAGTTCAATTCCCCTCCATGCCACCGCAGTGCCACTTCCAGCTCCAATAACTCCAATAACTCCAATAACTGCCAGATATGGGGAGTATTCAGCAGTATTTTGTTCAGGTTGGGAGTGAGTGAGCAGCTATTTCCCTCTCGTGCTGCCTACTATCTATCTGCACTGAGGAGCACCAACCCTTCACTCCACTCTGACTAGATGGCCCAGGCACTCAAATCATTCATGGATGAATAGGCCTTCACAGATACTTATTCTTCGGAATGAGAACAGAGACAGACATTTTCTCGCTTACTCTTTCTCCTATCTCCTCTCTCTCTCTCTCTGTCTCCCTCTCTCTCCCTCTTTCTCTCTCTCTCCTATCTATCCACTCTCTCTCTCCCCTTTTCCCTTTAAAAAAAAGGCAGATAGCAAAGTCTAAGCAGAGAAAGGAAAGTGTCATGTCGGAATGCTAATTAGCTTTTCGGGAAAAGGTCAAATGCACCAAACTCATTTCTGGAATGAAGCACTCATATTGATTTGACTCATTTTGTTTGCGTGCCGTGAAATAGCAAAGAGTTGAAAACCATCAGAGAATCAGAGGGACATGACACGTCACTATGGCACTACAACTTAAACTACAAGTCCCATGATTCATAGCTGGAGGCGAGCCCTTGGTGACAAACTGTGGTGATGCTGTAATGCAGCCAGGGTTGTGTGTGCACTGTCACCCTCCTCAGCCATCATGGGTTATCCATTATGAACCAGCCGGCAGAGAGAGACAGTGAAAGGAAAAGGCCAAGCTAAAAGTAACTAGCCTCTATAAATACTCCCAGAATCACACGCATGAGGTGTGGAGCTATTTGTTATTACATTTGTGTGATAAAGCACACACGCAGCCACCGCCTGGGTCTCCTGACTCAACACACGCGCACGCTCATCCCTAACCTCTGTGCTCGGCTCATCCCTAACCTCTGTGCTCGGTGGCCCTCTGTCTAAATCAGAGAGATGACTTTCCTTGCTGCTCTGCTTTTCATTAACTAAACGCTGTGTTTCACACACGGGCCAAATGGGAAGGTGAGGCGGGCAGTGTGTGTGTGTGTGTGTGTGTGTGTATGTGTGTGTGTATGTGTGTGTGTGTGTGTGTGTGTGTGTGTGTGTGTATGTGTGTGTGTGTGTGTGTGTGTGTGTGTGTGTGTGTGTGTGTGTGTGTGTGTGTGTGTGTGTGTGTGTGTGTGTGTGTGTGTGTGTGTGTGTGTGTGTGTGTGTGTGTGTGTGTGTGTGTGTGTGTGTGTGTGTGTGTGTGTGTGTGTACTAAGCAGGCAGGCAGACAGGCGGGAGATTGAGAGTGAACCCTAATGGTCATAGAGGCATGCTCTCTCTCTTTCTCCTTCACTCTATCACTCTTCACCTCTCTCTTTCTCCTTCACTCTCTATCGCTGCGGGCATCGTAGCGGGCATTGACACAGCAGGCTTCACCCTCTGAATCCCTTCCCAAGCCATTACCGGCCAGGTCTTCACTTCTCATTTTTCTGCGCCCCTTTCTGGACATAACAAGCAAATAGCCTCCTCTCTCTGCCATCCTTCCCTGCCCGCATTACCTCCTATCTGCCTCCTCCACCCCCCTACCGCTATTCACACCCTTTCCAAAAGAATAGAGGGGAAATTGGAATTTTGACAGAGGCCTCAGCAAATCAGAGCACAAAGTCATTACCGGGACTAGACACAAGGGAAACAACGGGTAGCCTCTGTGAGCGAGAGATGGGGAGGATGAGGGAGAAGAGAGGAGAGGGGGGGAGAAGAGAGGAGAGAGGGGGGAGAAGAAAGGAGGACAGGGAAGGGAGCCAAGGGTTTCCATGGACTAATACCCTGACACATCATTCCATCTCAGCCCTCCCTACAGCGAGAGAGGAGAGAGAGAGAGAGAGAGAGAGAGAGAGAGAGAGAGAGAGAGAGAGAGAGAGAGAGAGAGAGAGAGAGAGAGAGAGAGAGAGAGAGAGAGAGAGAGAGAGAGAGAGAGAGAGACTGAGACTGTTTGTAAATACAAACAGTGGCGAAGGTCAGGTCAATGAGGTCAGAGTAAAGGTCAAAGGTTGAGGCGGTCAAGATTGAGGGTGAAGGTCAGGGACATTGTGAACCCACCAACAAAGCCAGTTCATCAGATCCAGGCTGGATAAACATGTGCTCCTGATAACTGGGCTGTAGAGAAAGAAAAGCCTATGAATGATAATATGATTTTATCCTGGGATCACCGTAGCTCCAGCCAAAGCTGGCTCCATTGAA
>NC_092096.1:23436492-23496492 GCF_045679555.1 Salvelinus alpinus
AACAAAACAAAATGAGCCTTCCTTATTTTCACACCGCCACGCCAAATCAGTGTTGCACCTCTAGGGAGGAGAAATCATCGGAAAAACAAGGAACGCTCACCTCGTTTTTCATCTGTTATGCAGCTGTTATGCCTTGCAATTGGACATGCTACTGTGCTTTTGTAATTGCCATATGTGTCAGGTAGCCCAGCCATATGTGTCAGGTAGCCCAGCCATATGTGTCAGGTAGCCCAGCCATATGTGTCAGGTAGCCCAGCCATATGTGTCAGGTAGCCCAGCCATATGTGTCAGGTAGCCCAGCCATATGTGTCAGGTAGCCCAGCCATATGTGTCAGGTAACCCAGCCATATGTGTCAGGTAACCCAGCCATATGTGTCAGGTAGCCCAGCCATATGTGCCAGGTAGCCCAGCCATATGTGTCAGGTAGCCCAGCCATATGTGTCAGGTAGCCCAGCCATATGTGTCAGGTAGCCCAGCCATATGTGTCAGGTAACCCAGCCATATGTGTCAGGTAACCCAGCCATATGTGTCAGGTAACCCAGCCATATGTGTCAGGTAACCCAGCCATATGTGTCAGGTAACCCAGCCATATGTGTCAGGTAGCCCAGCCATATGTGTCAGGTAGCCCATCCATATGTGTTAGGCAACCCAGCCATATGTGTCAGGTAACCCAGCCATATGTGTCAGGTAGCCCAGCCATATGTGTCAGGTAGCCCAGCCATATGTGTCAGGTAGCCCAGCCATATGTGTCAGGTAGCCCAGTCATATGTGTCAGGTAACCCAGCCATATGTGTCAGGTAACCCAGCCATATGTGTCAGGTAGCCCAGCCATGTGTGTCAGGTAGCCCAGCCATATGTGTCAGGTAGCCCAGCCATATGTGCCAGGTAGCCCAGCGGTTAGAGCATTGAGCCAGTAATCAAAAGGTCAATAGTTTGAATCCCTGCACTGACAAAGTGAAAAATGTGCCCTTGAGCAAGGCAGTTAAACCTAATTGCTCCAGGGTCGCCATTGATAATGACTGACCCTGGACGTGACACCATTCTCCAAGGGTGTCTCGGGGAGAGTCGGCTATGCCAAAAAACGCAGTTCCAATTCACACGTTTATGACTTCCCACTTGTTCATGTGTGAAACAGGAAAAATATAAGCAACCGCCAAATGACTATTATATGCAGATAGAATGGTGGGTTGGAAAATGGACGACATGCAGTCTGGGGAATGTCCACCTGTCATAAGAAAAGAGAATGCTGTATGGCTTCTGATACCAGAATAACGACGCTAGACAATAGGCCTTATTCCATCTGTATGGACAGATTGGAACAGTGGGCTTTGGGCTGGACAGTCCCATTTGGTTAATATGTGTCACGCCCTGACCAGAGTTTGCTTTGTATGTTTTATGTTTTGGTTGGTCAGGGTGTGATCTGTGTGGGCATTCTATGTTGTATGTCTGGTTTGTATATTTCTATGTGTTTGGCCTGATATGGTTCTCAATCAGAGACAGGTGTTTTGCGTTGTCTCTGATTGGGAACCATATTTAGGTAGCCTGTTTTGTATTGTGGGTGGTGGGGTATTGTCTATGTTATGTTGCATGTTAGCACATTGTTTATATAGTGGTCACGTTCGTCTTATTCGTTTTGTTTTGTAAGTTTGTTTAAGTGTTCTTCATTAAATATTGAAGAATGTATTCAAACCACGCTGCGCTTTGGTCCGCTTCTTACAACGATCGTGACAATATGGAGGCAGTGCGCTGGATTATTGTGAGAATAAAAGCACGACAGTTGATATTACAGTTGGAGATGTTGTTCTCCTTCCCGTGATTAAAGGTCCTGAGGTCAGATTATAAATCATCACCTGGTCAGGTTATAAATCATCACCTGTTATCATATATTATAAGACCAAATCATTTCTGGCATACCATTATGCTGATTCAAACCTTCCATCTCAGCCAGGGTTGTGTCTAGGTCCATCTAATACATCAGAAACACTGGCGTCTCTCTCTGCTTAATGAAAGATTAGACACGAGAAAAACTACATTATAAACCAAAGTCGGTAACAGTAAGCTTCTGCATGTAAACAAACCATTGGAACCGGGGGTGCCTAGCCTGCTTGTTGGGCTTCCACGCCCTAGCTGGCTCGAGAAGTTCCCTTGCCCCGGTTGGCTTAGATGGCGCATATCCCACGTCGGGCCTCAGCCGGATCGTCAGTTCTTATTCGTCCAGCCGGTCCAGAAGTTTTTTTAGTTTTTATTTTTGTTGGTGACGTCGGGGTGGATTCCTGGGCGTTGCCTCGGTTGGCTTGGCTGGTTTCCATCCCACGTCACGCTCCGCTGGATTGTCGGGCTCCCTCGACAGGCGTCAGGCGTCTTGCCTCAACCAGATGTTAGGCTCGCCAGGCTCCCACACTCCTGTCGGTTCGCCCAGTGCCCATGTCTCGGCCGGATCGCCTAGGTGGGACGCCGAGTGGCGCCCCTAGAAGGGGGGGTAGTGTCACATCTGCTCCCGCTCTTCCCCCCCTGGTGTTCGAGGGCGCCAGGTTGCCCTGCATCACGTCTCCCTCGCTGCAGCGGGATCTACAAGCGTCTTGCCTCAGCCGGATTGTCGGGCTTCCATGCCTCACGCTCCTGCCAGATCGTTGGGCTCCCACGCCCCAACCGGCTTGCTCAGCGCCCATGTCTCGGCCGGTTTGCCCAGGTGGGCCGCCGGGAGGCGCCCCTGGGGGGAGGGGGGGTACTGTCACGTCAACTCCCGCTCTTCCCTCCTCTGGCACTTGAGGGCGCCAGTCTGCCCTGCATCACTCACTCCTATCATCTATTACGGTGGACACACCTGCCTCCCCTCGTCCGCGCATCAGCGATATTGGACTCACCTGGACTCACTCATCATCTGTTTATTACCTCCCCTATATTTGTCAGTTCCCTTGCTCTGTTCCCGCTGCTGCATTGTCTGTGTTACCTGTTTGCTGACGCTGTTACTGTCTCGTTCCATGTCTGTTCTATATTAAATGTTTTACTCCCCGTACCTGCTTCGTCTCTCCAGCGTCATCCCATGTGACACATCTAGCCTTCTGCAGCATTAGTCTTTCTGCAGGCCTGTCTGCTGTCCTCTCTACCGCCGGCCCATGCATCATCACAAGACAGAGAGCCTGGCCCGGCGTTGTCGTCGTGACGATAGCTCAGGGCACACACACATGAGCACATAAACACACCATCCCCAGATACCCTTATATCTGGAGCTTTAGTTGGTAGAGCAGTGGACCCCTCATCTATAGCCCTCCTGCTGCTTACTCCTCTGATAGAAAGAGGAAAAGATGAGAGAAGAAGAGAAATCTTCTGCTGGCTACTGCCCCTTGACTTGATTTTCATCATTGTTACCGGCGGTTACAAAGGAGCCTCATCACCCAGGGGTCAGGGGTTAACCGCCCTATGAGAGAGGAAATGAGAAATGAGAAAGTCGGGAGGGACGGAGGGAGATGTGAGGAGGGAGAGGGAATGGTTCGTCTGACCAACAACAAGATGTGTGGCGAACATTTCTTTCATTTTCCTCCAATTTCAGATTGATACCTCGGAGGGTGTAACGAGGGTACTTTTGAGAGAAGTGTGTGTGCATGTGTGTGTGTGAGTGTGTGTGTGCATGACAAACACTCATGCATGTACAGAGAACGAGACGTGTGTTCTCGTCTCCAGTTATTGACACCTGCCGTGATATTTCTGGAGAAGCGTCCTAACATGCCAATCACACCGAGCAGCGACGCAATTTAATGAAATATACTTGCTGTCTGTCATCCTTTCAGGAAGCAGACACGTTTTCATTACGCCCGCACAAAACATGACATTTGACACCCATCTCAGTCACCCAGACTCAAATAATATCCAGTCCTCAAAACAGCCCCCATCTGCCTGTCTGTCTGTCTCTCTCTCTCCTTTCTCTATCAAACTATTTTTACTCTCATTCTCTCCCCCCTACTCTCTTTACTCCCCCCCCCACATCCTCCATATCTCTTTCTCTCTCTGCCTACAGTCCCCTCTCTCCTCCTCCCAGCCCCCTCCCTCTCTCACTCCATGTCTAACGCTCCCTCCCTCTGCAGGTACACGATTCCTTCCGCATTATGGTCAATTTCACACGGAGAGTCCCTGGGTGGAGTGAGGACACAGGGGAGGACACCGGCTCCCCTCCTAAAAGCCTCTGGATGAGAGGCTCTGCTGCATCTGAACGACGGCCAAAAACAGAGTACGGAATCAGGTCACTCAGACCTCTCGCTGTCCCTCCTTTTCTCTCTCTCTCTAGCTCTATTTCTCTGTCTGCCAGCCAGCTACAGTACAAAGAGAGCTCTCTTCTGGACTGGGCATACGGCTCAGTAGACACAGACTAGAGAGAGAGAGAGAGAGAGAGTGAGAGAGAGAGAGAGAGAGAGAGAGAGAGGGAGAGACACAGAGAGAGAGAGAGAGAGAGAGAGAGAGCGAGAGACAGAGAGAGAGAGACAGAGAGAGAGAGGGAGAGAGAGAGAGACAGAGAGAGAGAGAGAGAGAGAGAGAGAGAGAGAGAGAGAGAGAGAGAGAGAGAGAGAGAGAGAGAGAGAGAGAGAGAGAGAGAGAGAGAGAGAGAGAGAGAGAGAGAGAGAGAGAGAGAGAGAGTGGCACAATGCGATTAAAGGGACTGAATGAGATCCACTGTTCAACGCTCTCTGATGTTGGGCCTAATCTGGGCCTGCAGTGTCACAAAGAGGAGTCCTATGGTCCGCTGGTTCAGGAAGTTAATGACACTCATTATACTGGTAGACGTGTTTCCCCACAACACCACTCCACCACTGCAGAGCCATGAAGCATCACTTATTTTCCACTTCTCTGTACGTCTATAAAAACAACACAACAAATATAGGTGGGTAGTCTAATAATTGGTCAGTGCAACCGGCAAACCTGTATTTCCATGAACTTCACAACACATAATTATGTACAATGTTACCACTGTGTGAAATAGCTTGCCTGTCAAATTGAATGCTGGGCACAACAACCTTGCATTACTGCCTACGCATTCACATTCATTATGCAATCATAACAACGTGGGACAGCTACAACACATAGCACCGTGAACTCTCTTCTGGTATTTATCTGTCCTTTAACTAGGTGAGTCCCATTGAGACAGGAACACCTATGTCAGAATGCTATTCACTGACTACAGCTCAGCGTTCAACACCATAGTGCCCTCAAAGCTCATCAATAAGCCAAGGACCCTTGGACTTAACACCTCCCTCTGCAACTGGATTCTGGACTTCCTGACAGGCCGCCCCCAGGTGGTAAGGTTAGGTAACAACACATCCGCCACGCTGATCCTCAACACAGGGGCCCCTCAGGGGTGTGTGCTCAGTCCTCTCCTGTACTCCCTGTTCACTCATGGCTGCACGGCCAGGCACGACCCCAACACCATCATTAAATTTGCCGATGACACAACAGAGGTAGGCCTGATCATCGGCAACGACAAGACAGCCTATAGGGAGGTGGTCAGAGACCTGGCCGTGTGGTGCCAGGACAACAACCTCTCTCTCAACGTGATCAAGACTAAGGAGATGATTGTGGACTACAGGAAAAAGAGGACCGAGCACACCCCCATTCTCATCGACTGGGCTGCAGTGGAGCAGGTTGAGAGCTTCAAGTTCCTTGGTGTCCACATCACCAACAAACTAACATGGTCCAAGCACACCAAGACAGTCGTGAAGAGGGCACGACAAAACCTATTCCCCCTCAGGAGACTTTAATAACTCTACCTACATGTACATCCTACCTCAACTAACCGGTGCCCCCGCACATTGACTCTGCTCTGGTACCCCCCTGTATATAGTCTCGCTATTGTTATTTTACTGCTGCTCTTTAATTACTTGTTACTTTTATCTCTTATTCATATCTGGTTTTTTTTAAATTGCTTTGTTGTTTAGGGGCTCGTAAGTAAGGATTTCACTGTAAGGTCTACACCTGTTGTATTCAGCATTTCACTGTAAGGTCTACACCTGTTGTATTCAGCATTTCACTGTAAGGTCTACACCTGTTGTATTCAGCATTTCACTGTAAGGTCTACACCTGTTGTATTCAGCATTTCACTGTAAGGTCTACACCTGTTGTATTCAGTATTTCACTGTAAGGTCTACACCTGTTGTATTCAGCATTTCACTGTAAGGTCTACACCTGTTGTATTCAGCATTTCACTGTAAGGTCTACACCTGTTGTATTCAGCATTTCACTGTAAGGTCTACACCTGTTGTATTCAGTATTTCACTGTAAGGTCTACAGCTGTTGTATTCAGTATTTCACTGTAAGGTCTACAGCTGTTGTATTCAGTATTTCACTGTAAGGTCTACAGCTGTTGTATTCAGTATTTCACTGTAAGGTCTACACCTGTTGTATTCAGTATTTCACTGTAAGGTCTACAGCTGTTGTATTCAGTATTTCACTGTAAGGTCTACACCTGTTGTATTCAGCATTTCACTGTAAGGTCTACAGCTGTTGTATTCAGTATTTCACTGTAAGGTCTACAGCTGTTGTATTCAGCATTTCACTGTAAGGTCTACACCTGTTGTATTCAGTATTTCACTGTAAGGTCTACAGCTGTTGTATTCAGTATTTCACTGTAAGGTCTACCTACACCTGTTGTATTCAGCATTTCACTGTAAGGTCTACAGCTGTTGTATTCAGTATTTCACTGTAAGGTCTACAGCTGTTGTATTCAGTATTTCACTGTAAGGTCTACACCTGTTGTATTCAGCATTTCACTGTAAGGTCTACACCTGGTGTATTCGGCGCATGTGACTAATACCATTTGATTTGATTTGAATCTCTACTTGGCTGCCAAGTGAGTCCCATTGAGACAGGAATCTATTTTTGAAGGGACTTGGCTGCCGACGTGGACTTGACTTGAACTTGAGACTGTTATTTCCCTCCACAGTGTTGTCTGTACAGTTGCAGCCCCATGCAGAGAGCTTGGTGATGGGGAGGCAATGTGCAGTCTGTCTGAGCGCTGATCCATGGCAACCCTTCATCCCGCTCGCCGCGCATGACAGAGCGCAGGATTGCACGCTAACGTCGCCCACCGCCGTTCCCTCTGCGCTTCCCTCCCTCCGCTACAAACACTGGCCAGCTGACTCCTTCTCTGTCTTTCATTTTCTCTGTTTGGAAGCTTTTCATTTCTCCGCTCCGTCTCCATCCACTACTACGCCACATGTTTCTCTCTGCTCAGTCAAGCGTCACTTCAACTGGCACTCTTCCTCTCTCCCGCTCTGTCTCTCATCCTCCTCCTCTCTATCTCCCTCAGTCCTCTTTCTGCTGCTCTCCTCCGTATCATCCCTCTCCCTCCAGCATCATCCCTGTTCATCATCCTCTCCTCCATCTCCCTCCAGTATCATCCCTCTGCCTCCAGTATCATCCCTCTCCCTCTAGTATCATCCCTGTTCATTATCCTCTCCTCCATCTCCTCCATCTCGCTCCAGGAACATCCCTCTCCCTCCAGTATCATCTCTGTTCATCTTCCTCTCCATCCAGTATCATCCCTGTTCATCATCCCTTCCTCCCTCTCCCTCCAGTATCATACCTATTCATCATCCTATCCTCTCCTCTCCTCCCTCTCCCTCCAGTATCATCCCTGTTCTTCATCGTCCCCCTCCAGTATCATCCTTCTCCCTCCAGTATCATCCCTGTTCATCATCCTCTCCTCCCTCACCCTCCAGTATCATCCCTGTTCATCATCCTCTCCCTCCAATATCATCCCTGTTCATCATCCTCTCCCTCCAGTATCATCCCTGTTCATCATCCTCTACCTCCAGTATCATCCCTGTTCATCATCCTCTCCCTCCAGTATCATCCCTGTTCATCATCCTCTACCTCAGGTATCATCCATTTTCATCATCCTCTCCCTCCAGTATCATCCCTGTTCATCATCCTCTCCCTCCAGTATCATCCCTGTTCATCATCCTCTACCTCCAGTATCATCCCTGTTCATCATCCTCTCCCTCCAGTATCATCCCTGTTCATCATCCTCTACCTCAGGTATCATCCATTTTCATCATCCTCTCCCTCCAGTATCATCCCTGTTCATCATCCTCTCCCTCCAGTATCATCCCTGTTCATCATCCTCTACCTCCAGTATCATCCCTTTTCATCATCCTCTCCCTCCAGTATCATCCCTGTTCATCATCCTCTCCCTCCAGTATCATCCCTGTTCATCATCCTCTACCTCCAGTATCATCCCTTTTCATCATCCTCTCCCTCCAGTATCATCCCTGTTCATCATCCTCTCCCTCCAGTATCATCCCTGTTCATCATCCTCTCCCTCCAGTATCATCCCTGTTCATCATCCTCTCCCTCCAGTATCATCCCTCTGCCTCCAGTATCATCCCTCTCCCTCCAGTATCATCCCTGTTCATCATCCTCTCCCTCCAGTATCATCCCTGTTCATCATCTTCTCAGAGCGTGTGTTTGGAAGGAGCTTCAAAGGTCCCTGCCGCTGCTACTGTCAGAGGATTGTACACACACTGCTGACTGGGCAGATATACTGTAGAGGACAGAACAACCCCAGCAGTAGAGAAGAAACCATACAGAGTCAATGGACAGAATCTCAGGTCTGAGCTGTATATGCTCAGGAGCTTGACCTAAAATGGTTGGTAATGGAGTTGGTACACACACACACACACACACACACACACACACACACACACACACACACACACACACACACACACACACACACACACACACACACACACACACACACACACACACACACACACACACACACTGATGTCTAGAGAGACTAGTAGTATACATCAAGCCTGCAGCTGGAGCCTTTGTTGATATGACAGAATGTTCAGGTCTATACATGGTGTTTGGTTCCAGGGGCTTATAGAGCTTATAAGGAGAAAAATATCCCACTCTTATCAATAGACACGCCATTCATTCTAGTCTCTCCTGGGGACCCAAAGGAGCCATGCTCATATCTGTGACTCTAATCACTTAGCGAGGGTACTTGGGTAAAAAGCATTAAAAACAGGGGTTCTGAATGAAGTTTCCATCTGCAGTTTGGATGCACATTATGCATTCCACAGTCCGTGTGTGGCTATGTGACAGAGAATAGGTATGTAGAGTGAAATAGCTGTCACCTACTAGATTTAACTCCCTTTCTATAGAGCCCTTGGGAGTGTTCTAAAACAGTCCGAATGATTAGCATTGAAAAGGGAACAACACACACAGAGAGAGAGAGAGAGAGAGAGAGAGAGAGAGAGAGAGAGAGAGAGAGAGAGAGAGAGAGAGAGAGAGAGAGAGAGAGAGAGAGAGAGAGAGAGGGAGAGGGAGAGAGAGAGGGAGAGAGACTGTGACTGACCCAAACTTAAGGAAAGCTTTGACTATGTACAGACTCAGTGAGCATAGCCTTGCTATTGAGAAAGGCCGCCGTAGGCAGACATGGCTCTCAAGAGAAGACAGGCTATGTGCACACTGCCCACAAAATGAGGTGGAAACTGAGCTGCACTTCCTAACCTCCTGCCCAATGTATGACCATATTAGAGAGACATATTTCCCTCAGATTACACAGATCCACAAAGAATTTGAAAACAAATCCAATTTTGATAAACTCCCATATCTACTGGGAGAAATTCCACAGTGTGCCATCACAGCAGCAAGATTTGTGACCTGTTGCCACAAGAAAAGGGCAACCAGTGAAGAACAAACACCATTGTAAATACAACCCATATTTATGCTTATTTATTTTAACTTGTGTGCTTTAACCATTTGTACATTGTTACAACACTGTATATACAGTGGGGAGAACAAGTATTTGATACACTGCCGATTTTGCAGGTTTTCCTACTTACAAAGCATGTAGAGGTCTGTCATTTTTATCATAGGTACACTTCAACTGTGAGAGACGGAATCTAAAACAAAAGTCCAGAAAATCACATTGTATGATTTTTAAGTAATTAATTTGCATTTTATTGCATGACATAAGTATTTGATCACCTACCAACCAGTAAGAATTCCGGCTCTCACAGACCTGTTAGTTTTTCTTTAAGAAGCCCTCCTGTTCTCCACTCATTACCTGTATTAACTGCACCTGTTTGAACTCGTTACCTGTATAAAAGACACCTGTCCACACACTCAATCAAACAGACTCCAACCTCTCCACAATGGCCAAGACCAGAGAGCTGTGTAAGGACATCAGGGATAAATTGTAGACCTGTACAAGGCTGGGATGGGCTACAGGACAATAGGCAAGCAGCTTGATGAGAAGGCAACAACTGTTGGCACAATTATTAGAAAATGGAAGAAGTTCAAGATGACGGTCAATCACCCTCGGTCTGGGGCTCCATGTAAGATCTCACCTCGTGGGGCATCAATGATCATGAGGAATGTGAGGGATCAGCCCAGAACTACACGGCAGGACTTGGTCAATGACCTGAAGAGAGCTGGGACCACAGTCTCAAAGAAAACCATTAGTAACACACTACGCCGTCATGGATTAAAATCCTGCAGCGCACGCAAGGTCCCCCTGCTCAAGCCAGCGCATGTCCAGGCCCGTCTGAAGTTTGCCAATGACCATCTGGATGATCCAGAGGAGGAATGGGAGAAGGTCATGTGGTCTGATGAGACAAAAATAGAGCTTTTTGCTCTAAACTCCACTCGCCGTGTTTGGAGGAATAGAAGGATGAGTACAACCCCAAGAACACCATCCCAACCGTGAAGCATGGAGGTGGAAACATCATTCTTTGGGGATGCTTTTCTGCAAAGGGGACAGGACGACTGCACCGTATTGAGGGGAGGATGGATGGGGCCATGTATCGCGAGATCTACACCAACAACCTCCTTCCCTCAGTAAGAGCATTGAAGATGGGTCGTGGCTGGGTCTTCCAGCATGACAACGACCCGATTCACAGCCAGGGCAACTAAGGAGTGGCTCCGTAAGAAGCATCTCATGGTCCTGGAGTGGCCTAGCCAGTCTCCAGACCTGAAGCCAATAGAAAATCTTTGGAGGGAGCCGAAAGTCCGTATTGCCCAGCGACAGCCCCGAAACCTGAAGGATCTGGAGAAGGTCTGTATGGAGGAGTGGGCCAAAATCCCTGCTGCAGTGTGTGCAAACCTGGTCAAGAACTACAGGAAACGTATGATCTCTGTAATTGCAAACTAAGGTTTCTGTACCAAATATTAAGTTCTGTTTTTCTGATGTATCAAATACTTATGTCTTGCAATAAAATGCAAATTAATTACTTAAAAATCATACAATGTGATTTTCTGGATTTTTGTTTTAGATTCCGTCTCCAGACCTCTACATGCTTTGTAAGTAGGAAAACCTGCAAAATCATCAGTGTATCAAATACTTGTTCTCCCCACTGTATATAATATAACATTTGTAATGTCTTTATTGTTTTGAAACTTCTGTATGTGTAATGTTTACTGTTAATTTGTATTGTTTATTTCACTTTTGTATAATATCTACCTCACTTGCTTTGGCAATGTTAACACGTGTTTCCCATGCCAATAAAGCCCCTTGAATTGAATTGAAATTGAATTGAGAGAGAGAGAGAACAGAGAGAGAGAGAGAGAGAGAGAGAGAGAGAGAGAGAGAACAGAGAGAGAAAGAGAGAGACAGAGAGAGACAGAGAGAGAGAGACAGAGAGAGACAGAGAGAGAGAGAGAGAGAGAGAGAGAGAGAGAGAGAGAGAGAGAGACAGAGAGAGAACAGAGAGACAGAGAGAGAGAGACAGAGAGAGACAGAGAGAGAGACAGAGAGACAGAGAGAGAGAGAGAGACAGAGAGAGGGACAGAGAGATAGAGAGACAGAGAGAGAGAGAGAGAGAGAGAGAGAGAGAGAGAGAGAGAGAGGGGGGGGGAGCTGACGACACTCGCCAGGGCCTGGTGGTGATGTCATCTCTCCGAGACATGCCATCAGTCTCTCAGCAGATCAATATGGTTTATGGGAGGCAAAATAGTGGGACTTTTGGAGTGTGTGTGTGTGTGTGTGTGTGTGTGTGTGTGTGTGTGTGTGTGTGTGTGTGTGTGTGTGTGTGTGTGTGTGTGTGTGTGTGTGTGTGTGCTTGAGTTGCGTTGCATTGCGTTGCGTTGTGGTGTGGTGTGGTGCGTCCACAAGTTTATTTTCTATCTGAAGAGAGAGATTAAATATTTGTCTTTGTGCTCTATAAAGTCAAAGAAGACTACTACCTGGCTGTGTTAGGTTGGCTTGTCTGCCTCACAGACAGGAGAGGCAGCCTCTACCTGGCTGTGTTAGGTTGGCTTGTCTGCCTCACAGACAGGAGAGGCAGTCTCTACCTGGCTGTGTTGTGTTGGCTTGTCTGCCTCACAGACAGGAGAGGCAGCCTCTACCTGGCTGTGTTGTGCTGGCTTGTCTGCCTCACAGACAGGAGAGGCAGCCTCTACCTGGCTGTGTTAGGTTGGCTTGTCTGCCTCACAGACAGGAGAGGCAGTCTCTACCTGGCTGTGTTGTGTTGGCTTGTCTGCCTCACAGACAGGAGAGGCAGCCTCTACCTGGCTGTGTTGTGCTGGCTTGTCTGCCTCACAGACAGGAGAGGCAGTCTCTACCTGGCTGTGTTGTGTTGGCTTGTCTGCCTCACAGACAGGAGAGGCAGCCTCTACCTGGCTGTGTTGTGTTGGCTTGTCTGCCTCACAGACAGGAGAGGCAGCCTCTACCTGGCTGTGTTGTGTTGGCTTGTCTGCCTCACAGACAGGAGAGGCAGTCTCTACCTGGCTGTGTTGTGTTGGCTTGTCTGCCTCACAGACAGGAGAGGCAGCCTCTACCTGGCTGTGTTGTGTTGGCTTGTCTACCTCACAGACAGGAGAGGCAGTCTCTACCTGGCTGTGTTGTGTTGGCTTGTCTACCTCACAGACAGGAGAGGCAGTCTCTACCTGGCTGTGTTGTGTTGGCTTGTCTACCTCACAGACAGGAGAGGCAGCCTTGATATTGCGCTATTCTCCATAATTCATGTTTATGTATGATCCCACCTGTCAGAATCAATGGGGGAACAACAGATCTGTGTGGGGTAGAGAACACAATCAAATTAAACTAAATGACACTCGCTGATTTCAGGGGAAACCGGGTGGAAATTGAGACATCCAAAAACGGCGGCGGAAGACAACGAGAAAACGAGGGGGGCAACGGCTGGGTGAAGAGACACTTGGTTAAGCCAAGAATAATGTATTGTGATGGATTCTGACCTTTTGTGGGCTAGTATCATGTATGGAGATTTAATTAGTGTGTGGCAGGCGGAGACCACTGCGGCTGCACCTTGAATGGCACCCCATTTCCCTACATAGTGCACTATGGGCTCTGGTCAAAAGTAGTGCACTACATAGGGATTAAGGTGCCATTTGGAACACGGCTGTGTTTTAATGAAGCCAGATCCGGAGGATGTGGAGGGGACTGAATCACCAGACGACGCTGATTAAACTCCAATCACCGTTCAACTCATAAAGACGGCAGCCCGGAACAGGACACAATATACAAAGGTTGATCAAATTAAGAGACGGAAGGAAGAAGAGCCATTATCAAAAAGAAGAACATCAAACGTGAACTTAGTCCAGATGAGTGTTGCCCTCCGAGCTGCTTTCAAGTGGGGGGGAGATAGAGGGACTGGCAACGGAGTAGTGGGGGGAGGAGATAGAGGGACTGGCAACGGAGTAGAATCATCTCATTCATTGGAAATAATTCAGAATGTGAAGTCGGCGTGGATGACAAATGTAGAAGAATAGCCGTTAGCGTGCTACTTAACGACATGCCATTTATGATCATTAGGAAGTGGGGAGTGAGGGTGAGGAGGACCGCAGTCATGTGACAGGGGTGTACACGCGGACTTGTCTCTCCTCTCTGTAAGCAGCCTAGAGTGGTGAGAGAACCACTCAACTAGCCTTGTTTAGAGCAGAACAGGAGAGAGAACCACTCATCTAGCCATGTTTAGAGCAGAACAGGCGAGAGAACCACTCAACTAGCCTTGTTTAGAGCAGAACAGGAGAGAGAACCACTCAACTAGCCATGTTTAGAGCAGAACAGGAGAGAGAGAACCACTCAACTAGCCATGTTTAGAGCAGAACAGGAGAGAGAACCACTCAACTAGCCATGTTTAGAGCAGAACAGGCGAGAGAGAACCACTCAACTAGCCTTGTTTAGAGCAGAACAGGCGAGAGAGAACCACTCAACTAGCCTTGTTTAGAGCAGAACAGGAGAGAGAACCACTCAACTAGCCATGTTTAGAGCAGAACAGGAGAGAGAGAACCACTCAACTAGCCATGTTTAGAGCAGAACAGGAGAGAACCACTCAACTAACCATGTTAAGAGCAGAACAGGCGAGAGAGAACCACTCAACTAGCCATGTTTAGAGCAGAACAGGAGAGAGAGAACCACTCAACTAGCCATGTTTAGAGCAGAACAGGAGAGAGAACCACTCAACTAGCCATGTTTAGAGCAGAACAGGCGAGAGAGAACCACTCAACTAGCCTTGTTTAGAGCAGAACAGGAGAGAGAACCACTCAACTAGCCATGTTTAGAGCAGAACAGGAGAGAGAGAACCACTCAACTAGCCATGTTTAGAGCAGAACAGGAGAGAGAGAACCACTCAACTAGCCATGTTTAGAGCAGAACAGGCGAGAGAGAACCACTCAACTAGCCATGTTTAGAGCAGAACAGGAGAGAGAGAACCACTCAACTAGCCATGTTTAGAGCAGAACAGGAGAGAGAGAACCACTCAACTAGCCATGTTTAGAGCAGAACAGGAGAGAGAGAACCACTCAACTAGCCATGTTTAGAGCAGAACAGGAGAGAGAGAACCACTCAACTAGCCATGTTTAGAGCAGAACAGGAGAGAGAGAACCACTCAACTAGCCATGTTTAGAGCAGAACAGGCGAGAGAACCACTCAACTAGCCATGTTTAGAGCAGAACAGACGAGAGAGAACCACTCAACTAGCCATGTTTAGAGCAGAACAGGAGAGAGAGAACCACTCAACTAGCCATGTTTAGAGCAGAACAGGAGAGAGAGAACCACTCAACTAGCCATGTTTAGAGCAGAACAGGCGAGAGGGAACCACTCAACTAGCCATGTTTAGAGCAGAACAGGAGAGAGAACCACTCAACTAGCCATGTTTAGAGCAGAACAGACGAGAGAGAACCACTCAACTAGCCATGTTTAGAGCAGAACAGGAGAGAGAGAACGAGGGAGAGAAGAGAAGAGAAAGGAGAGAATTTCCTGCGTCTTGTTTTTTTTCTCTTATTCCTGCTGACACGGTGAACACGTCGATGAAGGAGCAGGCGTTCTATAGGTCACATGCCATTTCACTATGATCTATGGACGCGGCCCAGACTGATACTGTTGAGCATGCATTATGTGGTTCAGTCGAGCGGAAACGCATCCTCCTCCTCTGTCTTGTCCTGATGCCGCTCCTTTAGCGACAAGAGGTACAGTGGTGCTGGAAACCAACTGAGGCCTGGCCTCGCAAAACAAGCTTTAATAGGTATTTTCACGGCTGGGCTGGACAGCTATAGGCCCACTGTTGACTCACTAGGGGGGAATCTAGGGGGGAATCAAGCTGTACCATAGTAACCTTTCTAAATGTCCTGAAGCCTAAAATGTCTGTCGCTGTGACATTGATGTGGAAGCATGCTGTTATGGACAAATCCTAACTTGAGTTACGCACTTCTGGGTCGGGGAAATCAAGCGTTGATGTCAACGGGAGATTTGTACAAAGCGTATTGATTGCACCACCTGCTGCTGGCACAGGGATGGAGTAAAAACTCTGCATACGTTCACATCTCCATTCATACGTTCTGATCGAAAGGCACCGAATCCAAACAACACCATCTAGGAAAACCAATCACATCACTGAGAGTAAACTACCGTCTGCTTCAGCCAATCGACTGTAGCTCCCTGTAATCTGACATCCAATCACCTCAGAGCGTTCAACGTGGTTCACCTCTACCTCTGAGCTTTTCTGTAATTCCATATCTGTATCGTATCCCCCGAGTCCTTCCATGTCTCTGTTCTTGAAATAGCTGCATGCTGCCAGGTTCCAACCCACAGGAACTATTCTAATCCAACACGAAGTTCACCGGCAGATTTAACAGCCCACATGTATCTGGGATACCTTCTGATGTTATGCTTTTTCAGATATATATAACTTAACTTACTAAATTGTTTTTTTTTATGATAAATTGCTTATCTTTGGCTGAAATTCACTTTAGTCAATTAAGCTCTCACAAGCCAGCTAATATTATTGTGTTTCTGTGTGTGTTTCTGTGTATTTCTGTGCGTGCGTGCGTGCGTGCGTGCGTGCGTGCGTGCGTGCGTGCGTGCGTGCGTGTGTGTGTGTCTGTGTGTGCATGCATATATCGTCTGCTCCTCTGTACAGCCAAGCTACTCTAATGAGCCTAGGGGCAGTTCATCCACTCTATAATTGGGGGGAAAACATATGATGTGAAAAATACGACAAGAGAGCTTGAAAAGAAGAGAGGACCAGAGAGAGAGAGAGAGAGAGAGAGAGAGAGAGAGAGAGAGAGAGAGAGAGAGAGAGAGAGAGAGAGAGAGAGAGAGAGAGAGAGAGAGAGAGAGAGAGAGAGAGAGAGAGAGAGAGAGAGAGAGAGAGAGAGAGAGAGAGAGAGAGAGAGAGAGAGAGAGAGAGAGAGAGAGAGAGAGGCCTTATCTTGATCTCTCTCTGTGGTTCTATGGTTCCTCATTAGACTTTTATATGAGCACAAACCCAAAGCTACTAGCTGCTGTTGCTTCTCTGCCATGCAGTCTCTCTCCTCTCTGCTCTAAAGCCCTGTGTTTGGAGCCTGTGACTATCTTGGCTGCTGCATTTGGAGGGAAGAGAGCGAATGATGACTTGAACTACATTTCTGGCAACATTCAAGATGTGGCGTGCTGGGGGGGCGGCGTTCCCCTTCATGCATTATTGAAAAGAGAGCGAGGAATTAATTGGAGACTAACAACCAGGATTTGTGTAAAATTATCAGTGTGATACTAGGGAGACATCTCCCCCACACATACACAGCTACTGTAGCAGGTTATCTCTCTCTCTCTTCTCTCTCTCTCTCTCTCTCTCTCTGTCTTGTGTCATCCCCCATCTCTGTATCTTGTCATACAACATGTTCCCTTTGTGCAAAGATCCAAGAACAACACAGACGCCCCACCATTTACCTCTAATCACTTACTAATTTGTGTGTGTTTACGTGTACGTGAGTGTGTGTATGTGTATGTGTATGTGTATGTGTATGTGTGTGTGTGTGTGTGTGTGTGTGTGTGTGTGTGTGTGTGTGTGTGTGTGTGTGTGTGTGTGTGTGTGTGTGTGTGTGTGCGTGCGTGTATGTGTGTGCCTGCCTCTATATATGAACATGTGTTTGAAGTCATATCCCTGTAAATCCAGGCAATCATTTATGCAACCCCCCCCCTTGATTATCAACCACTTCAAAACCTTCAGAGATCATGTGTTTAGGGGTGTTCTTCTTTGCCGTATAATCAAAGTGCTTCTCCCTGCCTTTAAGGGAAAAGGGCCTAGTATCCATAGTGACGGAGCGGCCAGGGGAGAGTAAGGACCATCCATCTCCAGGCTGGGGCTTTGTGACGGCAACCGCCTCTAATTTATACCGCAGCCGCCAAACTGTGGCACGTGCTGAAATGGCACCATTCCTCACCGCTAACCCGTATCCCCCCCCCCCCCCCCCTTCCACCCCACCCCCCCCCCCCGACGATGGCGCACGCCGCTACTGATTTATCCCTCACCGGAAACATCAGGAGCAGAACACAGCACGCCTCTGATACAAGTCTGTGTTCTTCAGTTGAGATAGTCTCTCTGATTCATACTGTAAAAAGGAAGAGAGGGGTGGCATGTGGGAATCATAATGTAAAAAGGAAGAGAGGGGTGGCATGTGGGAATCATAATGTAAAAAGGAAGAGAGGGGTGGCATGTGGGAATCATACTGTAAAAAGGAAGAGAGGGGTGGCATGTGGGAATCATACTGTAAAAAGGAAGAGAGGGGTGGCATGTGGGAATCATAATGTAAAAAGGAACAGAGGGGTTGCATGTGGGAATCATACTGTAAAAAGGAAGAGAGGGGTGGCATGTGGGAATCATAATGTAAAAAGGAAGAGAGGGGTGGCATGTGGGAATCATACTGTAAAAAGGAAGAGAGGGGTGGCATGTGGGAATCATACTGTAAAAAGGAAGAGAGGGGTGGCATGTGGGAATCAGACTGTAAAAAGGAAAAGAGGGGTGGCATGTGGGAATCATACTGTAAAAAGGAAGAGAGGGGTGGCATGTGGGAATCATACTGTAAAAAGGAAGAGAGGGGTGGCATGTGGGAATCATACTGTAAAAAGGAAGAGAGGGGTGGCATGTGGGAATCATACTGTAAAAAGGAAGAGAGGGGTGACATGTGGGAATCATACTGTAAAAAGGAAGAGAGGGGTGACATGTGGGAATCATACTGTAAAAAGGAAGAGAGGGGTGGCATGTGGGAATCATACTGTAAAAAGGAAGAGAGGGGTGGCATGTGGAAATCATACTGTAAAAAGGAAGAGAGGGGTGGCATGTGGGAATCATACTGTAAAAAGGAAGAGAGGGGTTTATGTGGGAATCATACTGTAAAAAGGAAGAGAGGGGTGGCATGTGGGAATCATAATGTAAAAAGGAAGAGAGGGGTGCATGTGGGAATCATACTGTAAAAAGGAAGAGAGGGGTGCATGTGGGAATCATACTGTAAAAAGGAAGAGAGGGGTGGCATGTGGGAATCATACTGTAAAAAGGAAGAAAGGGGTGACATGTGGGAATCATACTGTAAAAAGGAAGAGAGGGGTGCATGTGGGAATCATACTGTAAAAAGGAAGAGAGGGGTGGCATGTGGGAATCATAATGTAAAAAGGAAGAGAGGGGTGCATGTGGGAATCATACTGTAAAAAGGAAGAGAGGGGTGCATGTGGGAATCATACTGGAAAAAGGAAGAGAGGGGTGGCATGTGGGAATCATACTGTAAAAAGGAAGAGAGGGGTGGCATGTGGGAATCATAATGTAAAAGGGAAGAGAGGGGTGGCATGTGGGAATCATACTGTAAAAAGGAAGAGAGGGGTGCATGTGGGAATCATACTGTAAAAAGGAAGAGAGGGGTGGCATGTGGGAATCATACTGTAAAAAGGAAGAGAGGGGTGGCATGTGGGAATCATACTGTAAAAAGGAAGAGAGGGGTGGCATGTGGGAATCATACTGTAAAAAGGAAGAGAGGGGTGGCATGTGGGAATCATAATGTAAAATGGAAGAGAGGGGTGGCATGTGGGAATCATACTGTAAAAAGGAAGAGAGGGGTGCATGTGGGAATCATACTGTAAAAAGGAAGAGAGGGGTGGCATGTAGGAATCATACTGTAAAAAGGAAGAGAGGTGACATGTGGGAATCATACTGTAAAAAGGAAGAGAGGGGTGGCATGTGGGAATCATACTGTAAAAAGGAAGAGAGGGGTGGCATGTGGGAATCATACTGTAAAAAGGAAGAGAGGGGTGGCATGTGGGAATCATAATGTAAAAAGGAACAGAGGGGTTGCATGTGGGAATCATACTGTAAAAAGGAAGAGAGGGGTGGCATGTGGGAATCATAATGTAAAAAGGAAGAGAGGGGTGGCATGTGGGAATCATACTGTAAAAAGGAAGAGAGGGGTGGCATGTGGGAATCATACTGTAAAAAGGAAGAGAGGGGTGGCATGTGGGAATCATACTGTAAAAAGGAAAAGAGGGGTGGCATGTGGGAATCATACTGTAAAAAGGAAGAGAGGGGTGGCATGTGGGAATCATACTGTAAAAAGGAAGAGAGGGGTGGCATGTGGGAATCATACTGTAAAAAGGAAGAGAGGGGTGGCATGTGGGAATCATACTGTAAAAAGGAAGAGAGGGGTGACATGTGGGAATCATACTGTAAAAAGGAAGAGAGGGGTGACATGTGGGAATCATACTGTAAAAAGGAAGAGAGGGGTGGCATGTGGGAATCATACTGTAAAAAGGAAGAGAGGGGTGGCATGTGGAAATCATACTGTAAAAAGGAAGAGAGGGGTGGCATGTGGGAATCATACTGTAAAAAGGAAGAGAGGGGTTTATGTGGGAATCATACTGTAAAAAGGAAGAGAGGGGTGGCATGTGGGAATCATAATGTAAAAAGGAAGAGAGGGGTGCATGTGGGAATCATACTGTAAAAAGGAAGAGAGGGGTGGCATGTGGGAATCATACTGTAAAAAGGAAGAGAGGGGTGGCATGTGGGAATCATAATGTAAAATGGAAGAGAGGGGTGGCATGTGGGAATCATACTGTAAAAAGGAAGAGAGGGGTGCATGTGGGAATCATACTGTAAAAAGGAAGAGAGGGGTGGCATGTGGGAATCATACTGTAAAAAGGAAGAGAGGGGTGGCATGTGGGAATCATACTGTAAAAAGGAAGAGAGGGGTGGCATGTGGGAATCATACTGTAAAAAGGAAGAGAGGGGTGGCATGTGGGAATCATAATGTAAAATGGAAGAGAGGGGTGGCATGTGGGAATCATACTGTAAAAAGGAAGAGAGGGGTGCATGTGGGAATCATACTGTAAAAAGGAAGAGAGGGGTGGCATGTAGGAATCATACTGTAAAAAGGAAGAGAGGTGACATGTGGGAATCATACTGTAAAAAGGAAGAGAGGGGTGGCATGTGGGAATCATACTGTAAAAAGGAAGAGAGGGGTGGCATGTGGGAATCATACTGTAAAAAGGAAGAGAGGG
Source organism: Salvelinus alpinus (assembly GCF_045679555.1). Classification (NCBI taxonomy): domain Eukaryota; kingdom Metazoa; phylum Chordata; class Actinopteri; order Salmoniformes; family Salmonidae; genus Salvelinus; species Salvelinus alpinus. Next base: position 23,457,251 of record NC_092096.1, read on the forward strand.
GTGGCATGTGGGAATCATACTGTAAAAAGGAAGAGAGGGGTGGCATGTGGGAATCATACTGTAAAAAGGAAGAGAGGGGTGGCATGTGGGAATCATACTGTAAAAAGGAAGAGAGGGGTGGCATGTGGGAATCATACTGTAAAAAGGAAGAGAGGGGTGGCATGTGGGAATCATACTGTAAAAAGGAAGAGAGGGGTGGCATGTGGGAATCATACTGTAAAAAGGAAGAGAGGGGTGGCATGTGGGAATCATAATGTAAAAAGGAAGAGAGGGGTGGCATGTGGGAATCATAATGTAAAAAGGAAGAGAGGGGTGGCATGTGGGAATCATACTGTAAAAAGGAAGAGAGGGGTGGCATGTGGGAATCATACTGTAAAAAGGAAGAGAGGGGTGGCATGTGGGAATCATACTGTAAAAAGGAAGAGAGGGGTGGCATGTGGGAATCATACTGTAAAAAGGAAGAGAGGGGTGGCATGTGGGAATCATACTGTAAAAAGGAAGAGAGGGGTGCATGTGCGAATCATACTGTAAAAAGGAAGAGAGGGGTGACATGTGGGAATCATACTGTAAAAAGGAAGAGAGGGGTGGCATGTGGGAATCATACTGTAAAAAGGAAGAGAGGGGTGGCATGTGGGAATCATACTGTAAAAAGGAAGAGAGGGGTGGCATGTGGGAATCATACTGTAAAAAGGAAGAGAGGGGTGGCATGTGGGAATCATACTGTAAAAAGGAAGAGAGGGGTGACATGTGGGAATCATACTGTAAAAAGGAAGAGAGGGGTGACATGTGGGAATCATACTGTAAAAAGGAAGAGAGGGGTGGCATGTGGGAATGGGAGAAGCCCTTCCTCCAGACTAAGACTAGACATGTTGTTGCACCGATAGGGACAACTTCCTGTATTTAATCACAGTACAGTCAGACCACTACAGACTTGTATACACTAGCACAGATCAATGAATGAATGAATTACTCTTTGTGACCGTACAACTTTTGACACTCCTCAAATGAACTGAAAGAGAGGCTCACAAGCACTAACAAGCTCCGAAACGTCTGAGGAATTTGAAGAGACGCAACGTCATCCATCACTTTAGACCATTTCCAGAAACATCTATACAGTGCATTAATCACAATGTAACTGCAGATTGCGTGACTTTACACAGCGCCTTTGTCAATCCTATAGTGTAACTGCAGGAAACTATAGAGAACAGTAGAGATAGCAGGGAAGCTCTTTAGACTGAGAGGCGAGCTCCCCTGCATTAACACCCACGGATGGGCTTGTTTACTAGCTAATGTTCAGCACAGCATAGCAGCTGTGGATAACCCTGCCTGACTGCTATTCATGTGGCCGTCACTGCTATTCAGTGAAATGTCAATTTCTCGTTTCTTCAGCTTGTCTGCATTTTATCTGAGGAGGAGCGGTAGCTAATATAAACAAAATACTGTTGCGTCACATCGAAGCTCTGCTACTGCTTTGAGAGACACTGATGTAAGATTTAACCTGAAGAGATTAAATGAAATATGTTACTGAATTGCTAATGGCGCAAAGGAGTGAGGTAAATGATGTTCATTACTTGTAAGTGTGAATTGCCCAACCCTCTAAGACGGATAGAGAAACAGATACCGGAGCTGGTTAACACTTCAAATGAATCCAATGGTGCAGCAGCCCACCCAGAAACATGGCGCCTCTAATACACCTTTAGAGTGAGACACAACTCTCATTATGGTTCTGTTGTGTAGTGTGGGTGATGAGCCTTCACCTATCATTTAGTAGAACAAAATAAATACTCTGTAAATATGCACCTCTTGTTACTACGTGTTTCATTGTCAGAATGTAGAATAGATTTAACACAGTGTTCTAGTTGAATACAGCTCACTTATGAATCTCTACTCTTGTATTCCAGCATTGGTAACGCAAGGAAAATCAGACTGTATTCAACATACTATCCACACTGGCTTGTGGTGAACAAAATTGATGTTGAATGACAAGGTCAATCATCAAGACCGTGATTCGATGGATCAGGTGTGAAAATAGTTGCTTAGTAGTGCTGTGTATGTGTATGTGTGTTTGGTACTCACAGCGCTGCTGCAGCGGATGTCCTTGACCTTGAGCCAGGCCAGGTCCAGCGTGCCCTCGCCCTTGTAGCACGACTGCAGTCGTTCCTTGATGCGCTCGTTGATCTCGCGCAGGGCGAACACGCACAGCGCTGACTCCTGCGAAGCCTCGCGTGGCCGCCGCTTCTGGCCCTTAGAGAAGATGGTGAATAGGACGTCATCGTCGGGCCCCACACCTAGTGAGCGGCCCAATATGGCACCCGCCTTGGAGAGGTAGGCCGCCTGTAGGAGCCGGTACTCCACGCCGCCCTTCACACAGCCCAGGGGTACCTCCACATACGAGTTAAAGGCTGTGTCGTCTTTACACAGCCGGACTATTTTAGAAGTGTACACCTGTTCTCGCCCCGTGGAGGAGGAGCCGGTGGCCGGCCCGTTCCCCATCTCCGGCTGCAGCGTGAGGAAGTAGACAAAGTTACCCGAGCCAAATCCGTAGACGTAGTAGATGTCGAAGTCAGGCACGATGGTGAACGTGTCTGACGGGATCTTGATCATGGATGCCACGAACTCGTCGTGGAAGACGTAGGCGAACATGCCGTCCTCCTCCGAGTTGCGCGCCAGCTTGCGGCTGGAGATGGTAGGGAAATACTCGGGCTTGCCGTCCACTGCCGTGGCCACAAACAGCTTGTCGGGCGATGAGTCCCCGTACGACACGATGACGCCGAACACCGAACCGCTCTCGTTGACCCCGGACAGATAGTGCTCCTTCTTGTGGGAGGGCTCTCCCAGCTTGAACAGGTCGTCCAGACGGAGGAGTTTACAGATGCCCTGATAGAGACTACCACAGGCTAATAGCCGGTTCTCCCGGTAGTCCATCAGCAGCATCTTGTTGACGTTGTTGGTGAGGGACAGCGGCTCGCTGCAGGGCTGCACAATGCGTGGAGGGTAGCACTTGCGGTTGTCCTCGTCGGGGCCAGTCTCGTGATACACCTGTACGTTTAGGTCGGGGGAGAGTTTGTAGATGCGGTTTACCGCTCCCAGGTACACGTTGCCGTTGCGTTCGTCCACGGCCACGTGGTTGAACTTCCACTCTGGGTTCTCGGTGCTGAACGTGCTATAGTCCTCCTCCTCGGCTGCGTCGATGGAGGCAGTGATGATAGTGACGCCGTCGGGGGCATGGGGGAGGGGCCTGGAAGCCAACAAGAGAGGGATGGCCAAGGCCAACAGGAAGCAGCATAGGGTAAGACAGGAAGTCCATGTCCTGGTGTGGTGGGACTCCATGGTCCGCGGTGTCAGGGAGGGCTAGAAGGGGCTCGGTCCAGTACTCTCAGCCAATCCGTGATCAGGCCTCTCTTGGGATTGAGGTCATTCTATTCCTGGAGAAGAGAAGATAAATATGAGGTGGGAAACACAAAAAGACAACATTCCTGCATCTACATAAAGAATCTCCATACACATTTATCATACAGAGTATCAGACATATTTATCATACAGAGCACTGCACCAATAAAACGGCAATTAGGCAAGTAGAAGAATGAGAGAGGAGAAAAAGAGAGACAGACAGTCGGAAGTTTACATACACCTTAGCCAAATACATTTAAACTCAGTTTTTCACAATTCCTGACATTTAATCCCAGTAAAAGTTCCTTGTCTTAGGTCAGTTAGGATCACCACTTTATTTTAAGAATGTGAAATGTCAGAATAATAGTAGAGAGAATAATTTATTTCAGCTTTTATTTATTTCATCACATTCTCAGAGGGTCAGAAGTTTACATACACTCAATTAGTATTTGGTAGCATTGCCTTTAAATTGTTTAACTTGGGTCAAACGTTTTGGGTAGCCTTCCACAAGCTTCCCACAATAAGTTGGGTGAATTTTTGCCCCTTCCTCCTGACAGAGCAGGTGTAACGGAGTCAGGTTTGCAGGCCTACTTACTCGCACACACTTTTTCAGTTCTGCCCACAAATTCTTTATAGGTTTGAGGTCAGGGCTTTGTGATGGCCACTCCAATACCTTGACTTTGTTGTCCTGAAGCCATTTTTTCACAACTTTGGAAGTATGCTTGGGGTCATTGTCCATTTGGAAGACCCATTTGCGACCAAGCTTCAACTTCCTGACTGATGTCTTGAGATGTTGCTTCAATATATCCACATAAATTTCCATCCTGATGATGCCATCTATTTTGTGAAGTGCACCAGTCTCTCCTGCAGCAAAGCACCCTCACAACATGATGCTGCCACCCCCGTGCTTCACCGTTGGGATGGTGTTTTTCGGCTTCCAAGCCTCCCTCTTTTTCCTCCAAATATAATGATGGTCATTATGGCCAAACAGTTCTATTTTTGTTTCATCAGACCAGAGGACATTTCTCCAAAAAGTACGATCTTTGTCCCCATGTGTAGTTGCAAACCATAGTCTGGCTTTTTTATGGCGGTTTTGGAGCAATGGCTTCTTACTTGCTGAGCGGCCTTTCAGGTTATGTCGATATAGGACTAGTTTTACTGTGGATACAGACACTTTTGTACCTGTTTCCTCCAGCATCTTCACAAGGTCCTTTGCTGTTGTTCTGGCATTGATTTGCACTTTTCGCACCAAAGTACGTTCATCTCTAGGAGACAGAACGCGTCTCCTTCCTGAGCGGTATGGAAGCTGTGTGGTCCCATGGTGTTTATACTTGCGTACTATTGTTTGTACAGATGAACATGGTACCTTCAGGCGTTTGGAAATTGCTCCCAAGGATGAACCAGACTTGTGGAGGTCTACCATTTTTTATCTGAGGTCTTGGCTGATTTCTTTTGATTTTCCCAGGATGTCAAGCAAAGAGGCACTGAGTTTGAAGGTAGACCTTGAAATACTACCACAGGTACACCTCCAATTGACTCAAATGATGTCAATTAATCTATCAGAAGCTTCTTTAAGCCATGACATCATTTTCTGGAATTTTCCAAGCTGTTTAAAGGCACAGTCAATTTAGTGTATGTAAACTTCCGACCCACTAGAATTGTGAATTATACAAATGTTGGGAAAATTACTTGTGTCCTGCACAATGTAGATGTCCTAACCGACTTGCCAAAACTATAGTTTGTTAACAATAATTTTGTGGAGTGGTTAAAAAACGAGTTTTAATGACTCCAACCTAAGTGTATGTAAACTTCTGACTTCAACTTTACATTATCAAGTCCAAACCCACCTGAACCTTTCAGAGAGAGAAAGAAGACATGAAGCGAGACAGTGAGGGAATGAGAAAGAGGGTATAAAGTCTGAGATTGAGGCCTGCTGGGATGAGTGGAGGACTGTGTGTTCTCAGAGGGCTAATGCATGACCCCGGGGGGTTATCTACAGTCATACACCATCTCTGTGTCTCTGCATGGGCCCAGCCCCTTCACACCCCTCAAAGCCCATCACATCCCTCACAGCCAGGCTGCTCCACTCCTAATTGATTCTCCCCTCAGAGTGTGATTTGCATGCTTTGGTGATTTTTCCCTCTTTTCTCCAGATAGAACTTCCCACCTGCTGACATGGCTAGGAGACATAGTTCTAACACTCTGGCACACACACACACACACGCACACACACACACACAACACACACACACACAACACACAACACACGCACACACACACATACACACACACCACACACACACACACAACACACACACACACACACACCACACACACACACACACACACACGCGCACGCGCACACGCACACGCACACGCACACACACACACACACACACACACACACACACACACACACACACAACACACAACACACAACACACCACACACACACACACACACACACGCACACAAACAGTTTATGGGTAGAGGTGGAGCGTGCATACACACACACATACAGACAGAGTTTATGGGCAGAGGTGGAGTAATTAGGAGGAAGTGCTAGTGGTTGCAGAAACAAGCGCCTCATCAGTCCCTGGGTCGTTTGTCAAGCCTCAGCAATATCACACTACTGTTCCTCCTTGCCTATACACACACACAGTAAACACACACACACAGTGCACACACACACACAGCACACACACACACACACACAGTGCACACACAGAGATACATATAGAGTATGTTCTGTATGTTTACACGTATAGAAACAAAGGCTACACGGTACACATCCATATTCAATGTACACACACATTATAAACACACCAAGAGGAAATGAGGAGAGCATTTCCTGTAAACACTGCGGTCCCCTGTGCTTCCAACTGCTCATTAGCTCTCCCCTATGAACAGGTGATCACCTGCGTGGTATCCAGGGTCAGCCTCCACAACACTGCTGACACACACACACACACTTTAATTACCCTGATGCTAAACAAGTCTCACATTCACTGCTCTTCATTGTAGCTCTAGCATTGTATGATAGTGAGACTGTGTGTGTTCTGTAATGAGTGTGTATACAGTAACTTGGCGGTAATTATAGCTTTGAGTCGTCTGCATCAGCGTTGTACTGTACATCTGGATGTGGGTATTTTCTCCCATTCTTCCTTACAGTTGTCTAAGCTCTGTTAAATGAGATGGGGAGTGGCGCTGAACAGCAATCTTCAGGTTTTCCCACATCTTTGTTGTTGTTGTATTCGTTTTCTCCCCAATTTTGATCTTGTCTCATCGTTGCAACTCTCCAACGGGCTCGGGAGGCAAAGGTTGAGTCATGCGCCCTCCGAAACATGAACCGCCAAACCGCGCTTCTTATAACCCGCTCGCTTCATCCGGAAGCCAGCAGCACCAATGTGTCAGAGGAAACACCGTTCAACTGACGACCTCCTGCAGACGCCTGGCCCGCCACAAGAAGTCGCTAGAGCGCTATGAGCCAAGCAAAGCCCCCCGGGCCAAACCCTCCCCTGACCAGAACTACTGGGCCAATTGTGAGCCGCCCTATGGGACTCCCGATCACATCTGGTTGTGATACAACCCGGGATCGAATCCAGGTCTGTAGTGATGCTTCTAGCACTGCGATGCAGTGCCTTAGACCGCTGCGCCACTCAGGAGGCCCCTTTCCACAGTTTTTCAATGGAATTCAAGTCTGGGCTTTGGCTAGGCCACTCAAGGACTTTCACATGCTTGTTCTGAAGCCATTCCAGCATTGTACATATGTACAGGGACTTCAGAAAGTATTCATACCCCTTGACTTATAAAACATTTGTTACAGCGTGAAATCTATAATGATTGCATATAAAAACAATCTTACCCATCAACACACAATACCCCATAATGACAATGTTTTCTTGATGCAAATGTATTGAACATATCTAATTTACATGAGTATTCAAACCTTTTTGCTATAACACTCTAAATTGAGCTCAGGTGCATCCAATTTCCTTTGATCATCCTTGAGATGTCACTACAACTTGATTGGAGCCCCCCTGTGGCCAATTAAATTGTTTGGACATAGAAAGAAACACACCTGTCTATATAAGGTCCCACAGTTGACAGTGCATGTCAGAGCAGAAAATATACCGTGCAGTCCAAGGAACTGTCTGTAGATCTCTGAGATATAACCGTGATGAGGCACATAGCTGGGGAGGGGTATAAACATTTTGCTGTGTGTTGAAAGTTTCCAAGAGCACAGTGGTGTCCATCATTGGGAAATAGAAAAAATATGGAACTACCCAGACTGCCTAGAGCTGGCTGTCCGGCCAAACTGAGCAACCGGGCAAGAAAGATCTTGGTCAGGGAGGTGACCAAGAACCCAATAATCACGCTGACAGAACTACAGAGATCCTTGGCTAAGATGGGAGAACCTGACAGAAGTGCAGCAGTCTCTACAACACTTCACCAATCTGGGCTTTATGGGAGAGTGGTCCAGACGGAAGCCACTCATGACAGCATGCCTGGAGTTTGCAAAAAAAACTCGGAGATCGTAAGGCTAGAGTTTGAGGTCTGATGAGACAAAAATGTAACTCTTTGGCCTGAATGCAAAGCGCTATGTCTGGAGAAACCAGGCACAGATCATCACCCGTCTAACACCATCCCTACTGTGAAGCATGGTGGTGGTAGTATCATGCTATGGGGAAGCTTTTCAGTGGCAGGGCCTGGAAGACTGGTAAGGATAGAGGGAACAATGAATGGAGCCAAATACAGGTAAATCATTGATGAGAACCTTGTGCAAACAACCTTAGACTGGGGCATAGATTTACGTTCCACCAGGACAATGACCCCAATCATACAGCCAAAACAGTGCTGAAATGGCTTCAGAACAAGAATGTGAAAGTCCTTCAGTGGCCCAGCCAAAGCCCAGGCTTGAATCCCACTGAAAAACTGTTGAAAGACTTGAAGATTGCTGTTCACCGCCACTCCCCATCTAATTTAACAGAGCTTGAGAAAATCATCGCTGCTAAAGTTGCTTCAACAAAGTATTGATGTAAGGGTTGTGAATACGTATGTAAATTACAGTGAGGGAAAAAAGTATTTGATCCCCTGCTGATTTTGTACGTTTGCCCACTGAAAAAGAAATGATCAGTCTATAATTTTAATGGTAGGTTTATTTGAACAGTGAGAGACAGAATATCAACAAAAAAATCCAGAAAAACGCATGTCAAAAATGTTATGAATTGATTTGCATTTTAATGAGGGAAATAAGTATTTGACCCCTCTGCAAAACATGACTTAGTACTTGGTGGCAAAACCCTTGTTGGCAATCACAGAGGTCAGACGTTTCTTGTAGTTGGCCACCAGGTTTGCACACATCTCAGGAGGGATTTTGTCCCACTCCTCTTTGCAGATCTTCTTCAAGTCATTAAGGTTTTGAGGCTGACGTTTGGCAACTCGAACCTTCAGCTCCCTCCACAGATTTTCTATGGGATTAAGGTCTGGATACTGGCTAGGCCACTCCAGGACCTTAATGTGCTTCTTCTTGAGCCACTCCTTTGTTGCCTTGGCCGTGTGTTTTCGGTCATTGTCATGCTGGAATACCCATCCACGACCCATTTTCAATACCCTGGCTGAGGGAAGGAGGTTTTCACCCAAGATTTGACGGTACATGGCCCCGTCCATTGTCCCTTTGATGCGGTGAAGTTGTCCTGTCCCTTTAGCAGAAAAACACCCCCAAAGCATAATGTTTCCACCTCCATGTTTGACGGTGGGGATGGTTTCTTGGGGTCATAGGCATTATTCCTCCTCCTCCAAACACGGCAAGTTGGGTTGATGCCAAAGAACTCCATTTTGGTCTCATCTGACCACAACACGTTCACCCAGTTGTCCTCTGAATCATTCAGATGTTCATTGGCAAACTTCAGACGGGCATGTATATGTGCTTTCTTGAGCAGGGGGACCTTGCGGGCGCTGCAGGATTTCAGTCCTTCACGGCATAGTGTGTTACCAATTGTTTTCTTGATGACTATGGTCCCAGCTGCCTTGAGATCATTGACAAGATCCTCCTGTGTAGTTCTGGGCTGATTCCTCACCGTTCTCATGATCATTGCAACTTCACGAGGTGAGATCTTGCATGGAGCCCCAGGCTGAGGGAGATTGACAGGTCTTTTGTGTTTCTTCCATTTGCGAATAATCACAGAAACTGTTGTCACCTTCTCACCAAGCTGCTTGGCGATGGTCTTGTAGCCCATTCCAGCCTTGTGTAGGTCTACAATCTTGTCCCTGACATCCTTGGAGAGCTCTTTGGTCTTGGCCATGGTGGAGAGTTTGGAATCTGATTGATTGATTGCTTCTGTGGACAGGTATCTTTTATACAGGTAAGAAACTGAGATTAGGAGCACTCCCTTTAAGAGTGTGCTCCTAATCTCCGTTCGTTACCTGTATGAAAGACACCTGGGAGCCAGAAATCTTTTTGATTGAGAAGGGGTCAAATACTTATTTCCCTCATTAAAATGCAAATCAATTTATAACATTTTTGACATGCATTTTTCTGGATATTTTTGTTGTTATTCTGTCTCTCACTGTTCAAATAAATCTACCATTAAAATTATAGACTGATAATATCTTTGTCAGTGGGCAAACGTACAAAATCAGCAGGGGATCAAATACTTTTTTCCCTCACTGTAGATATATCTGTATTTCATTTTCAATACATTTGCAAAAATTATTAAACACGTTTTCACTTTGTCATTATGGGGTATTGTGTGTAGATGGGTGAGAAAATGAAACACAGACACTGTATGAAGACACTGTAGGATCTTAATTTGAGCCAGTTTATTACAGCTGGAAAGTGATCCTGCAGCAACAAGAAATGTGAATTATTATGCGCATTATTAATAAATTCACACAAAATCAAGTCTATAAATGTCACGCCCTGACCTTAGAGATCCTTATTATTCTCTATGTTTGGTTAGGTCAGGGTGTGACTCGGGTGGGAAATTCTATGTTTTCTGTTTCTTTGTTTTTGGCCGAGTGTGGTTCCCAATCAGAGGCAGCTGTCTATCGTTGACTCTGATTGGGGATCATACTTAACCCTCCGGTACTGTTGCTCATTCCGTGCACCAGTTTCGGAGGTCTACGTCACCTGCATCTAGGAACTGAACTGTGTCATTACGCACACCTGGTCCTCATATTCTCCCCTGATAAGTAATTGTATAATTTGTTCACCATTGTCTGGTTGATTATTGTTCCAAAGTCCGTTGGTCGTGTGAATACCTGTGCTGTGTTGTTTTGGCTTTCGTGCCACGTATATTGTGCAGATGATTACGGGTCTCGTCCCGTTTGGTATCATTGTGCTCGTGTGTTATTTATTTGAGGTACTCCTCGCTCTTTTGTTTGGGTCTCAACCCTGTGTTTTGTATACGTGTTTGTTTAGTCTTCGTCCCTGTGCCTTTACATGGCACGCTGTAATCTGGGAAAATAAAAACCCCTATTACGCATTCCCGCGCCTGTCTCCCGATCCCTTTATACCAATGTGGCAATTGAAACTATTAAAAATATGAACAACATTCCACCCATGAGGCCACCAGAGGGCGCTTTGATCATTCCACTGCACGTTTTAAATGTCCTACAACGCAGGAAAGTTTTCCTGCAACAGGGTGATCAAATTAAACCTGTACCTCTCGGCGAACAAAATGAATTTCCATGACAATGGACAATAATGTATTGTATCATATAATATTGTATCTTATCTTGTTGTATCACTTTGCCTACACATGTACATGTATGAGTCAGTGTTAGTCAGGCTGAGCCCATCCCATTGGGCACGGATGTCAGTTCAACGTCTAGTTTTGATTTACATTTGGTTGAGTTGTCAACTGATGTGAATTCATGTGAAATCAATAAAACAAATGTCACCATGTCATTTAGGTTAAAATTGGATGAAAAAAAAAGAAATGTTATGTTGATGACTTTTTGCAAATCCAACCAGTTTTGAACGTTGTTTCAACCTGTTTCTGCCCCGTGGGATTATTTCTCCCACACTGACAGATAAAGTTGAAGTCGAAATTTTACATACACTTAGGTTGGAGTCATTAAAACTCGTTTTTCAACCACTCCACAAATTTCTTGTTAACAAACTATAGTTTTGGCAAGTTGGTTAGGACATCTACTTTGTGCATGACACAAGTAATTTTCCCAACAATTGTTTACAAACAGACTATTTCACTTATAATTCACTGTATCATAATTCCAGTGGGTCAGAAGTTTACATACACTAAATTGACTGTGCCTTTAAACAGCTTGGAAAATTCCAGAAAATTATGTCATGGCTTTAGAAGCTTCTGATAGGCTAATTGACATCATTTGAGTCAATTGGAGGTGTACCTGTGGATGTGTTGCAAGGCCTACCTTCAAACTCAGTGCCTCTTTGCTTGACATCATGGGAAAATCAAAAGAAATCAGCCAAGACCTCAGATAAAAAATGGTAGACCTCCACAAGTCTGGTTCATCCTTGGGAGCAATTTCCAAACGCCTGAAGGTACCACGTTCATCTGTACAAATAATAGTACGCAAGTATAAACACCATGGGACGCAGCCGTCATCCTAGACATGAACGTACTTTGGTGCGAAAAGTGCAAATCAATCCCAGAACAACAGCAAAGGACCTTGTGAAGATGCTGGAGGAAACAGGTACAAAAGTATCTATATCCACAGTAAAACGAGTCCTATATCGACATAACCTGAAAGGCCGCTCAGCAAGGAAGAAGCCACTGCTCCAAAACCGCCATAAAAAAAGCCAGACTACGGTTTGTAACTGCACATGGGGACAAAGATCACACTTTTTGGGGAAATGTCCTCTGGTCTGATAAACAAAAATAGAACTGTTTGGCCATAATGACCATCATTATATTTGGAGGAAAAAGGGGGAGGCTTGCAAGTTGAAGAACACCCTCCCAACCGTGGAGCACGGGGGTGGCAGAATCATGTTGTGGGGATGCTTTGCTGCAGAAGGGACTGGTGCACTTCACAAAATAGATGGTATCATGAGGATGGAAAATTATGTGGATATATTGAAGCAACATCTCAAGACATCAGTCAGGAAGTTAAAGCTTGGTCGCAAATGGGTCTTCCAAATGGACAATGACCCCAAGCATACTTCCAAAGTTGTGGAACAATGGCTTAAGGACAACAAAGTCAAGGTATTGGAGTGGCCATCACAAAGCCCTGACCTCAATCCTATAGAACATTTGTGGGCAGAACTGAAAAAGCGTGTGCGAGCAAGTAGGCCTACAAACCTGACTCAGTTACACCTGCTCTGTCAGGAGGAATGGCCCAAAATTCACCCAACTTATTGCGGAAGCTTGTGGGAGGTTACCCGAAACGTTTGACCCAAGTTAAACAATTTAAAGGCAATGCTACCAAATACTAATTGAATGTATGTAAACTTCTGACCCTCTGAGAATGTGATGAAATAAATAAAAGCTGAAATAAATCATTCTCTCTACTATTATTCTGACATTTTACATTCTTAAAATAAAGTGGTGATCCTAACTGACCTAAGACAGGGAATTTTTTACTAGGATTAAATGTCAGGAATTGTGAAAAACTGAGTTTAAATGTATTTGACTAAGGTGTATGTAAACTTCCGACTTCAACTGTAGCTCCGACCAGACAGCCACTAGGTATCTCCAGGTAAAATCTCATGGAACCTCTCCGACTGGGCTGCAATCTGACCACACTCACTCATATTACTGAGAGAAACGAACCAATCAGCCAATGGGGTAACACATTTCAGACAAAGCGATAGAGAGTGTGAGGGTGAGATCCAGAGAGAGAGTGAGAGGGAGTGAGTGAGTGAGTGAGTGAGGGTGAGCACTCAGAGAGAGTGAGAAAGAGGGTAAGTGAGAGAGAGAGAGATAGAGAAAGAAAGAAAGAATAATAATTTAATTTCTCCTTGACAAAGGGAAAGAAGTAGGTGGTCAAAGGAAGCAGTAGGGGAGCAGAGCTGCATGACTGAACGGGCATTGGGCTCTCTGCTTGGACTAAAAATAAAGGCCAGTTGTAATATTAATCTTACACTGGGAGCGGCTGTGAGCTCCCAACTCTAATTTACCAGCGGGGGACAGAGTACCTGGATAACAAAGTGCTCAGCTGGAAATACCTCAACAACTTCATTCAACTGCAAATAGCAACATAGAGAAATAGGGAGGGAGGAAGGGAGGGATTGAAGGTGAAATATCACAGAACCTGTAGTGTCGATGGGTACACATATCATCTTGTTCTCTGTAGCAGGTGCAAACGCACGCACGCACGCACGCACGCACGCACGCACGCACGCACGCACGCACGCACGCACGCACGCACGCACGCACGCACACACACACACACACACACACACACACACACACACACATGCAAACTCTATCCCTCCCCCTCCCTCTCTCTCTCGCACACACACTAACACAGAAATAACCTGCTGGCTTTGGCGCCTTCAAGAATGTATGATGATCGTGACCTGAAACCGTCAGTGACATGCAATTATCCTGCTCATCGGGGAAGCTCGTTTAGCTCCTATTTGCATTTGCCTGCTGATCATCACGCGCCATTAATTACATCTGAGTTGCTTAGCCATGTTCTGCTTCATACAACCCCACACACACACACACGCGCACGCACGCGCGCGCGCGCACACACACACGCACGCACGCACACACACACACACACACACACACACACACGCACGCACGCACGCACACACACACACACACACACACACACACACACACACACACACACACACACACACACACACACACACACACACACACACACACACACACACACACACACACACAGCCCCGAACATTCAAACACATTTTTTATCTCCATCCACATTGTGTCTTTTCTTCACATTCCTACACAGTAAGTAAGAAGCCTTGGCTTGTCTCCTGTTTCTGTAGCGTGAGGCAGCTTCCCACTGGGCATAGATGTCAGTTCAACGTCTAGTTTTGATTTACATTTGGTTGAGTTGTCAACTAACGTGAATTCAACGTAAAATCAATAAAAAAATCACCATGTCATTGGATTTAGGTTAAAAGTCAAGTAAAAAAATAGGAAATTCCCTTAAGTTGATGACTTTTTGCAAAGTTTTCCACGTTGAGTCAACAACGTCACATAGATGTTTGGGGGGTTGAAATGACATGGAAACAACATTGATTCAACCAGTTTTTGCCCAGTGGGTTGATTTATAAGTACAGCCCCTGGACAGGACACCCAAACTATCTCCTTATTGCTGAGTACCAATGTGTGTGTGTGTGTGCGTGTGCATATGTGTGTCTCTGCAAGTGTGTGTGTGTGTGTGTCTCAGTGCCAGATCTGCCCACAGAAATCACACACACACACACACACACACACACACACACACACACACACACACACACACACACACACACACACACACACACAGTAACTCCAGACCACATACTGCAGCAGCACATCAAAGGGTGCTAATGAATTCATGTTTGGTGCCACACTCTCTCACACACTCAGTGCTTCGCTGGAAATGTGGGCAAAAACACCATGCTGTGCAATCTGAGGTGTGTGTGTGTGTGTGTGTGTGTGTGCGTGCGTGCGTGTGTGCATGCATGTGTGCGTGCGTGCGTGTACTGTATGTGCTCTTCACTTTCAGAAATAATTGGACATTTATGCTTTTTCATGAAGAAAAAAAATATTTGTTGCTGAAAAAACAAAAACACAAATTGCGTTAGCATCCGTAAACTGTGCCCAAATTAGAGGCATTATTAGGTTTGCGGGGAGAGACGGTGAGAGACGGGGAGAGACGGTGAGAGACGGGGAGAGACGGGGAGAGACGGGGAGAGACGGTGAGAGACGGTGAGAGACGGGGAGAGACGGTGAGAGACGGTGAGAGACGGGGAGAGACGGTGAGAGACGGGGAGAGACGGGGAGAGACGGTGAGAGATGGGGAGAGACGGTGAGAGACGGTGAGAGATGGGGAGAGACGGGGAGAGACGGTGAGAGATGGGGAGAGACGGTGAGAGACGGTGAGAGATGGGGAGAGACGGTGAGAGACGGGGAGAGACAGTGAGGCGTGCGCCACAAACAAACCAGCTAAATCAGATAACGTCTTATGGCAGAGAAAGAAAGAAGCAGAGAAGAGAGGAGAAGAGGAGTAGGAGGAAGAGGAGGAAGAAGAGGGAAGTCAAAAACAAGCAACAGAAATATTGATCGGTTCCTCTGGGGGCGTCTAAGCCGATCCATGCCAACCAGGTGAAGAGGCATCGTCAAGGTTACACTCTGTCAAGGGAAGAGGCTGCAAGTCTCTCTCTCTCTCTCTCGCTCTCTCTCTCTCTCTCTCTCTCTCTCTCTCTCTCTCTCTCTCTCTCTCTCTCTCTCTCTCTCTCTCTTTCTCTCTGTCTCTCTGTCTGTCTGTCTGTCTCTCTCTCTCTCTCTCTCTCTCTCTCTCTCTCTCTCTCTCTCTCTCTCTCTCTCTCTCTCTCTCAGTCTGCCTCCCACCTGTGAACCTGAGATAAGGCTAACCTAGTGACAGACAGAGACAGACAGAAAGACAGACAGACTGGCAGTTGGACAGACTGTAACAGACTGTACAGACTGTGACAGACTGTGACGGACGGATGGACAGACGGACAGACATACTGACTGACGGTCAGACAGACAAACGGAAAGAGGAAAGACAGACAAACTGACAAAGACGGACAGACAGACAGTGACAGACAGACAGTGACAGACAGACAGTGACAGACAGTGACAGACAGACAGACAGACAGACAGACAGACAGACAGACAGACAGACAGACAGACAGACAGACAGACAGACAGACAGACAGACAGACAGACTGTGGCACAGACAGACCGAAGGACAGACATACGGACAGACATTACGGACAGACAGAGACAGACTGACAGACTGTGGCAGACAGACAGAAATTCTGTGACAGAAAGACTGTGACAGAGACATACAGACATACAGTCAGACTGTGACAGAGACATACAGACAGACAGAAGGGGTGTAGACTGCATAATATTGTCTGGCTCTCAGCCCATCTGTCTAATAGATAATAGCACACATAAACAACAAGCACAAGGCTCCATCAATAGATATGTCGGCTATTGAGTGATGATAACACAGGCATTTCAGAGGTTACAGCTAGCTTACTGTTTGGAAAAGAGTTGATTACTTGAGCTAGTCAAGGCCAACCACTGCATAGCTGAACCAAGACACAACCCACTCCAGCTATGAATAGGTTGAATAGGTTAGATAATGAGTAGGAGCATTGGAACAGGGAACTTATGCCGACATCTTCATGGTGGAAATACATCTGGAAAATTGAGAGAAAACTGTCTGACTCTTTTGTAAACAGATTAACTTCTCCAAATATAAAAACCCGTTCAGAAATATCTAACACAAAACATATGAGTCAAATGGGATTACGGGAGATTATGAGTGGGAAAAGTAGGGTAATTACAGTATAATCCTTTACATTCACAAAACCCACCCAGATCTTCACACTTTTATCGGGCGGTAATCTGTCACAGGGTGAATGGAGAGAGATGACAACAACACACATAGATGGAAATGATACCAACACCCAGGTAAACAGATCAGAATGTAAAAAGACAATACCTACTGATAAAAGAGACAGGAGGGACACAGTGAGAGAGGCAGACAGAGAGAACAGAGACAGATAGAGATGCTATGGTACTATAATAGAACGAGAGAACAGAGGGAGGAAGGGAGGTAAAGAGGACAAACAGGGAGGTATACAGTCTACAGTTAGAGATGCTATGGTACTATAATAGAACGAGAGAACAGAGGGAGGAAGGGAGGTAAAGAGGACAAACAGGGAGGTATACAGTCTACAGTTAGAGATGCTATGGTACTATAATAGAACGAGAGAACAGAGGGAGGAAGGGAGGTAAAGAGGACAAACAGGGAGGTATACAGTCTACAGCTAGAGATGCTATGATCCTACATTAAAGAAAGAGAAAGATACAGGAGAAGAAGAGAGTACCAACGGATCCAGTCTAGTCTACAACTAGATATGCTCCTGTCCTCTTGCTGTCCTTCCAGGAGGTCACTCAGTTCAGTGTGATGGCCGTGCCCATCAGTGGAGTTGGCACGGTGGCATGGAGGAGAGGTGGCACAGATTAACAGACTAATCCCTGCAGCTCCCACTGAGCCCTGGCAATGATCACAGGGATAACAGACACTACTCAACCTACAGTACACTCACTGAGCTGGGATAGGGAAACACCCTGCACTCACCCAGGATAATCCATCACACACACACACACACACACACACACACACACACACACACACACACACACACACACACACACACACACACACACACACACACACACACACACACACACACACACACAAACACACACACACACACACACACACACACACACACACACACACACACACACACACACACACACACAAACACACATACACACACACAAACACACACAAACATACACACTGATCATGTACCATGGCAGTTTCAAGCTTATTACACCTTATTACACCAAAGGCAGAGCATCATCCTACAAAGGTAGAGCATCATCCTACAAAGCTAGTGCATCATCCTACAAAGGCAGTACATCATCCTACAAAGGCAGTGCATCATCCTACAAAGGCAGATCATCATCCTACAAAGGCAGGGCATCATCCTACAAAGGCAGAGCATCATCCTACAAAGGCAGGGCATCATCCTACAAAGGCAGGGCATCATCCTACAAAGGCAGGGCATCATCCTACAAAGGCAGGGCATCATCCTACAAAGTTATTATAGGCTCAGGCTGTGCCCCTGCTCCTTGTAAAAACAAAACTATATAGCTAAGGAGGGAAGGAGAGGTAGCTAACGAGGGAAGGAGAGATAGCTAAGGAGGGAAGGAGAGGTATCTAAGGAGGGAAGGAGAGGTAGCTAACGAGGGAAGGAGAGATAGCTAAGGAGGGAAGGAGAGGTAGCTAACGAGGGAAGGAGAGGTAGCTAAGGAGGGAAGGAGAGATAGCTAAGGAGGGAAGGAGAGGTAGCTAATGAGGGAAGGAGAGATAGCTAAGGAGGGAAGGAGAGGTAGCTAACGAGGGAAGGAGAGATAGCTAAGGAGGGAAGGAGAGGTAGCTAACGAGGGAAGGAGAGATAGCTAAAGAGGGAAGGAGAGATAGCTAAGGAGGGAAGGAGAGGTAGCTAACGAGGGAAGGAGAGGTATCTAAGGAGGGAAGGAGAGGTAGCTAACGAGGGAAGGAGAGATAGCTAAGGAGGGAAGGAGAGGTAGCTAACGAGGGAAGGAGAGGTAGCTAAGGAGGGAAGGAGAGGTAGCTAACAAGGGAAGGAGAGGTAGATAAGGAGGGAAGGAGAGGTAGCTAAGGAGGGAAGAAGAGGTAGCTAAGGAAGGAAGGGGACCCAAAACAACAAGACGAATGATGCCTGCTGTGCTAAGAGCATTACCCTGGGAGGGGGGATGCAGACCTTACTATTACAGGTCTGACACACACACACTGCTACCACAGACAGATGGGGCTCTCATCCCTCCAGCCCTCCAGGAAGAAGGGAGGGAGGGAGGGAGGGAGGGAGGGAGGGAGGGAGGGGAAAGGTCCCAGTGTTTACATTAAGACCAGGATTAGGGTTGAGATTACTGCCGTCAGATGCCCCTGGAAGATCAAGGTTAGGAACTCTAATTCCAGATTAGGCCCTTGATATCCCACGGAACCACCAGGTTCAATGTGTATTACATACCGTAAGAGTAACTCACATTCTTCTTATGTGATTAGACAGACCTAGGTGATGAACGTCATTTTAAATTCAGGGAAGAGTTATGATGTGTGAATGCTATGAACCAGCTGATGCTGTGAATCCTTGTTTGATGTGAGAATGTGCTGGGCAGCAAAAGTCAATTCTAGATATCTGTTTCTCCTTTCCCTTTTTCCTTCAAGTCAATGCATTTCAAAGCAGAGGCCTGGCCAAGACACCGGACAGACATAATCCACTGGATCTGAGAGACACTGTTGACATCTGCCTGTCCTCTCTTTTCTCTTTCATTCTCCCTCTCTCTCCATCTCGCTCTCCCTCTTTCATTCTCCCTCTCTCTCCATCTCGCTCTCCCTCTTTCATTCTCCCTCTCTCTCCATCTCGCTCTCCCTCTTTCATTCTCCCTCTCTCTCCATCTCGCTCTCCCTCGGTCCCTGATCAGAGACCCTCTAATCCTCTTTAGCAGGCCGAGGTTCAGAGACACACTTCTACACACACACTGCTACACACACACACACACACACACACACACTGCTACACCACTACACACACACACACACACAGTGCTACACACACACACACACACACACTGCTACACACACACACACACTGCTACACGCATACACCACTACACACACACACACACACTGCTACACACACAGTGCTGCACACACACATTCTCCCATCCTCCTTCACAGCCAAGGAGTTTTTATAGAAATTAGTATGTTTGGTCTCTGGTTTAGGTGCACTAACTAGACAAACACCACACACACACACACACACACACACACACACACATACACACACACACACACACACACACACACACACACACACACACACACACACACACACACACACACACACACACACACACACACACACACACACACACACACACACACACACAAATTCCCCAGATAGTGGGTGGCACAGTCCTTGGTGAACGAGGGAATGGTACAGTCAGCAAACAGTAGACATTTGATTTTAGATCCATTAGGGTGAGGCCGAGTGCTGCAGACTGTTCTAGTGGTCTCGCCAATTCGTTGATATAAACTCAGCAAAAAAAGAAATGTCCTCTCACTGTCAACTGCATTCATTTTCAGCAAACTTAACATTTGTAAATATTTGTATGAACATAACAAGATTCAACAACTGAGACATAAACTGAACAAGTTCCACAGACATGTGACTAACAGAAATGGAATAATGTGTCCCTGAACAAAGGGGGGGGGTCAAAATCAAAAGTAACAGTAATAGTCAGTATCTGGTGTGGCCACCAGCTGCATTAAGTACTGCAGTGCATCTCCTCCTCATGGACTGCACCAGATTTGCCAGTTCTTGCTGTGAGATGTTACCCTGCTCTTCCACCAAGGCACCTGCAAGTGTCCGGACATTTCTGGGGGGAATGGCCCTAGCCCTCACCCTCCGATCCAACAGGTCCAAGACATGCTCAATGGGATTGAGATCCGGGCTCTTCGTTGGACATGGCAGAACACTGACATTCCTGTCTTGCAGGAAATCACGCACAGACCGAGCAGTATGGCTGGTGGCATTGTCATGCTGGAGGGTCATGTCAGGATGAGCCTGCAGGAAGGGTACCACATGAGGGAGGAGGATGTCTTCCCTGTAACGCACAGCGTTGAGATTGCCTGCAATGACAACAAGCTCAGTCCGATGATGCTGTGACACACCGCTCTAGACCATGACGGACCCTCCACCTTCAAATCGATCCCTCTCCAGAGTACAGGCATCGGTGTAACGCTCATTCCTTCGACGATAAACACGAATCCGACCATCACCCCTGGTGAGACAAAACCACAACTCGTCAGTGAAGAGCACTTTTTGCCAGTCCTGTCAGGTCCAGCGACGGTGGGTTTGTGCCCATAGGCGACATTGTTGCCGGTGATGTCTGGTGAGGACCTGCCTTACAACAGGCCTACAAGCCCTCAGTCCAGCCTCTGTCAGCCTATTGCGGACAGTCTGAGCACTGATGGAGGGATTGTGCGTTCCTGGTGTAACTCGGGCAGTTATTGTTGCCATCCTGTACCTGTCCCGCAGGTGTGATGCTCGGATGTACCGATCCTGTGCAGGTGTTGTTACACGTGGTCTGCCACTGCGAGGATGATCAACTGTCCGTCCTGTCTCCCTGTAGCGCTATCTTAGGCGTCTCACAGTAAGGACATTGCAATTTATTGCCCTGGACACATCTGCAGTCCTTATGCCTCCTTGCAGCATGCCTAAGGCACATTCACGCAGATGAGCAGGGACCCTGGGCATCTTTCTTTTGGTGTTTTTCAGAGTCAGTAGAAAGGCCTCTTTGTGTCCTAAGTTTTCATAACTGTGACCTTAATTGCCTAAGCTGTTAGTGTCTTAACGACCGTTCCACAGCTCCATGTTCATTAATTGTTTATGGTTCATTGAACAAGCATGGGAAACAGTGTTTAAACCCTTTACAATGAAGATCTGTGAAGTTATTTGGATTCTTACGAATTATCTTTGAAAGACAGGGTCCTGAAAAAGGGACGTTTCTTTTTTTGCTGAGTTTATGTTGGAGAGGGCGTGGCTTAAGCTGCATTCCTGTCTCACTCCACAGCCCTGAGGAAAGAAATGGGTGTGTTTTTTGCCAATTGTAACCGCACACCGTTGTTTGTGTACATGGATTTTATAATGTCGTATGTTTTTCCCCCAACATCACTTTCTTTCAATTTGTATAGCAGACTCTCATGCCAAATTGAGGCATAAGCTTTTTGGAAATCAACAAAGCATGAGAAGACTTTGCCTTTGTTTAGGTTTGTTTGTTTGTCAATTAGGGTGTGCAGGGTCTGTAATTTGGTAAAAAGCAAATTTGACATTTGTTCAGTACATTGTTTTCACTGAGGAAATGAACTAGTCTGCTGTTAATGATCATTTTCCCAAGGTTGCTGTCGACGCATATCCCACGGTAGTTATTGGGGTCAAGTTGGTCTGGATTCAGGTGGTCCATGGTTCCAGATATTGGGTTAGATGCCAGAGCTGAGGATGATGTTAGAGAGTTTCAGTACAAGCCAATTGGAATTGGTCTCTCTCTCTCTCTCTCTCTCTCTCTCTCTCTCTCTCTCTCTCTCTCTCTCTCTCTCTCTCTCTCTCTCTCTCTCTCTCTCTCTCTCTCTCTCTCTCTCTCTCTCTCTCTCTCTCTCTCTCTCTCTCTCTCTCTCTCTCAATTCAATTCAATTCAAGGGGCTTTATTGGCATGGGAAACATGTGTTAACATTGCCAAAGCAAGTGAGGTAGATAATATACAAAAGTGAAATAAACAATAAAAATTAACAGTAAACATTACACATACAGAAGTTTCAAAACAATAAAGACATGACAAATGTCATATTATATATATACAGTGTTGTAACAATGTACAAATGGTTAAAGCACACAAGTTAAAATAAATAAACATAAATATGGGTTGTATTTACAATGGTGTTTGTTCTTCACTGGTTGCCCTTTTCTTGTGGCAACAGGTCACAAATCTTGCTGCTGTGATGGCACACTGTGGAATTTCACCCAGTAGATATGGGAGTTTATCAAAATTGGATTTGTTTTCGAATTCTTTGTGGATCTGTGTAATCTGAGGGAAATATGTCTCTCTAATATGGTCATACATTGGGCAGGAGGTTAGGAAGTGCAGCTCAGTTTCCACCTCATTTTGTGGGCAGTGAGCACATAGCCTGTCTTCTCTTGAGAGCCATGTCTGCCTACGGCGGCCTTTCTCAATAGCAAGGCTATGCTCACTGAGTCTGTACATAGTCAAAGCTTTCCTTAAGTTTGGGTCAGTCACAGTGGTCAGGTATTCTGCCACTGTATACTCTCTGTTTAGGGCCAAATAGCATTCTAGTTTGCTCTGTTTTTTTGTTAATTCTTTCCAATGTGTCAAGTAATTATCTTTTTGTTTTCTCATGATTTGGTTGGGTCTAATTGTGCTGTTGTCCTGGGGCTCTGTGGGGTGTGTTTGTGTTTGTGAACAGAGCCCTAGGACCAGCTTGCTTAGGGGACTCTTCTCCAGGTTCATCTCTCTGTAGGTGATGGCTTTGTTATGGAAGGTTTGGGAATCGCTTCCTTTTAGGTGGTTGTAGAATTTAACGGCTCTTTTCTGGATTTTGATAATTAGTGGGTATCGGCCTAATTCTGCTCTGCATGCATTATTTGGTGTTCTACGTTGTACACGGAGGATATTTTTGCAGAATTCTGCATGCAGAGTCTCAATTTGGTGTTTGTCCCATTTTGTGAAATCTTGGTTGGTGAGCGGACCCCAGACCTCACAACCATAAAGGGCAATGGGCTCTATGACTGATTCAAGTATTTTTAGCCAGATCCTAATTGGTATGTTGAAATTTATGTTCCTTTTGATGGCATAGAATGCCCTTCTTGCCTTGTCTCTCAGATCGTTCACAGCTCTGTGGAAGCTACCTGTGGTGCTGATGTTTAGGCCGAGGTATGTATAGTTTTTTGTGTGCTCTAGGCAAACGGTGTCTAGATGGAATTTGTGGTCCTGGCGACTGGACCTTTTTTGGAACACCATTATTTTGGTCTTACTGAGATTTACTGTCAGGGCCCAGGTCTGACAGAATCTGTGCAGAAGATCTAGGTGCTGCTGTAGGCCCTCCTTGGTTGGTGACAGAAGCACCAGATCATCAGCAAACAGTAGACATTTGACTTCGGATTCTAGTAGGGTGAGACCGGGTGCTGCAGACTGTTCTAGTGCCCGCGCCAATTCGTTGATATATATGTTGAAGAGGGTGGGGCTTAAGCTGCATCCCTGTCTCACCCCACGACCCTGTGTGAAGAAATGTGTGTGTTTTTTGCCAATTTTAACCGCACACTTGTTGTTTGTGTACATGGATTTTATGATGTCGTATGTTTTACCCCCAACACCACTTTCCATCAATTTGTATAGCAGACCCTCATGCCAAATTGAGTCGAAGGCTTTTTTGAAATCAACAAAGCATGAGAAGACTTTGCCTTTGTTTTGGTTTGTTTGGTTGTCAATTAGGGTGTGTAGGGTGAATACATGGTCTGTTGTACGGTAATTTGGTAAAAAGCCAATTTGACATTTGCTCAGTACATTGTTTTCATTGAGGAAATGTACGAGTCTGCTGTTAATGATAATGCAGAGTATTTTCCCAAGGTTACTGTTGACGCATATTCCACGGTAGTTATTGGGGTCAAATTTGTCTCCACTTTTGTGGATTGGGGTGATCAGTCCTTGGTTCCAAATATGCCAGAGCTAAGGACGATGCCAGAGCTAAGGACGATGTTAAAGAGTTTTAATATAGCCAATTGGAATTTGTTGTCTGTATATTTGATCATTTCATTAAGGATACCATCAACACCACAGGCCTTTTTGGGTTGGAGGGTTTTTATTTTGTCCTGTAACTCATTCAAGGTAATTAATCAATCAATAATTGGAGAATCCAGTGGGTTCTGGTAGTCTTTAATGGTTGATTCTAGGATTTGTATTTGATCATGTATATGTTTTTGCTCTTTATTCTTTGTTATAGAGCCAAAAAGATTGGAGAAGTGGTTTACCCATACATCTCCATTTTGGATAGATAATTCTTCGTGTTGTTGTTTGTTTAGTGTTTTCCAATTTTCCCAGAATTGGTTAGAGTCTATGGATTCTTCAATTACATTGAGCTGATTTTTGACGTGCTGTTCCTTCTTTTTCCGTAGTGTATTTCTGTATTGTTTTAGTGATTCACCATAGTGAAGGCGTAGACTCAGGTTTTCCGGGTCTCTTTGTTTTTGGTTGGACAGGTTTCTCAATTTCTTTCTTAGATTTTTGCATTCTTTATCAAACCATTTGTCATTGTTGTTCATTTTCTTCGGTTTTCTATTTGAGATTTTTAGATTTGATAGGGAAGCTGAGAGGTCAAATATACTGTTAAGATTTTCTACTGCCAAGTTTACACCTTCACTATTGCAGTGGAACGTTTTACCCAGGAAGTTGTCTAAAAGGGATTGAATTTGCTGTTGCCTAATTGTTTTTTGGTAGGTTTCCAAACTGCATTCCTTCCATCTATAGCATTTCTTAATGTTACTCAGTTCCTTTGGCTTTGATGCCTCATGATTGAGTATTGCTCTGTTCAAGTAGACTGTGATTTTGCTGTGGTCTGATAGGGGTGTCAGTGGGCTGACTGTGAACGCTCTGAGAGACTCTGGGTTGAGGTCAGTGATAAAGTAGTCTACAGTGCTACTGCCAAGAGATGAGCTATAGGTGTACCTACCATAGGAGTCCCCTCGAAGCCTACCATTGACTATGTACATACCCAGCGTGCGACAGAGCTGCAGGAGTTGTGACCCGTTTTTGTTGGTTATGTTGTCATAGTTGTGCCTAGGTGGGCATATGGGGGAGGGAATGCTGTCACCTCCAGGTAGGTGTTTGTCCCCCTGTGTGCTGAGGGTGTCAGGTTCCTGTCCAGTTCTGGCATTTAGGTCGCCACAGACTAATACATGTCCCTGGGCCTGGAAATGATTGATTTCCCCCTCCAGGATGGAGAAGCTGTCTTCATTAAAGTATGGGGATTCTAGTGGGGGGATATAGGTAGCACACAGGAGGACATTTTTCTCTGTTAAGATAATTTCCTTTTGAATTTCAAGCCAAATGTAAAATGTTCCTGTTTTGATTAATTTAATGGAGTGAGTTAGGTCTGCTCTATACCAAATTAGCATTCCCCCTGAGTCCCTTCCCTGTTTCACACCTGGTAGTTTGGTGGATGGGACTACCAGCTCTCTGTAACCTAGAGGGCAACCAGTGGGTCCGTCTCCTCTATACCATGTTTCTTGCAGGATGACAATGTCTGCATTACCGATTTCTTTGGTGAAGTCCGGGTTCCTGCTCTTTAGGCCAAAGGCAGATGACCTCAGACCTTGGATATTCCAGGATGATATAGTGAAGGCTTTTTGTTCCATAAAGTGTCCAATGTTGTTGGTCGGGGTTTGGCCTCAGGCCAGTAAGTGTGAGCAGAGCCTGCTGAGCATCTGGTACATGCCGTTGGCTTGGGCGAGTGTAAGAGTGGGGGTTGGGCCTGTTTGCCCGCTCACTACCTGGGCGTATGTGTGACTTCCATGTTGATGCCCTCTTTGCGGGGGTGGGGTGCATGGGGTGGGCAGGAGTGGCATGGGTCTGATCTGAGGGGGCCTAAATTGGGTGTGGGCATGGTTGATGTGGGGGGGGTGTGTAGGTCTAGGGGGGGGTCCTGGAGGTCTTGGAGGGTGTCTCGCTGGTCTGGGTGGGGTGTCTATTGATCTGTTGCTCCTGTGTGAAGTGTTGGGGCTTCGTTTGAGAGCGATGTCCTTTAGAGTCCGGGCAAAGGTGGGCACTGCTGCCTTGTAGAGGTGGACCTGGTCATAGAGGCTGTTCAAGTCCAGGGTGGAGTGGTGGGCCAGAAAAACATTTGGTTTTGAGGCACAGTCACGGGAAATGCTTGCGTTTACCCGCTGTATTGTAGCAGGGTGGAAGTCTTTTCGTGGTAGCAGGGTGGAGATAACCACTTGTGCGTTGGGGAAAGTAGAAGAAGCTTTTTCAATCACTCCCTTCAGTGCTGTGGCCACCCTTTCCTGCTGTGCTCTCAGGTCGTTTGTGCCTGTGTGTATTATTATGTGGCTAGGTGAGCCTAGTTTGTCCTCAGACAGAAGGTCTAGGGCGCACTGGGTGTTTGGACACCAGAGTTTAGACACACTGTGTTTGGGAAAAAGTTTTTTTTCTTCTATATATTTCCCATTTGAGTCCATAAGGAGAAAAATCTGTGTCTTGTGTTTGTCCTCAGTGGGTGTGGGGGGGTTGTCAGGAGGGCTATCGGGGTGGCTGACAGGGGGGGTGCTCAGAGGGGGTGAGAGCTGCTGGGCTTGGGGTTTTTTCTTTTGTCTGTTCTGCTGTGATGTCGACTCTATGGTCAGGGTCTGGTGTGGACTGTTCTGCTGTGGTGTCGAGACTTTTGTCGGGTGCTGAGGTGGGCTGTTCTGCTGGCGTCTCTGTGGGGATGGCCACCTCCCTAGTGGGTTGTTCTCTGTCACATGCCATCCCCCTCAACCTCTCCTCCAGCAGTCTGATCCTCTCCTCCATCCCCCTCTCCCTCTCCTCCAGCAGTCTGATCCTCTCCTCTAGTGCTTTGTTCTGCTCCTGCTTCTGCTCTTTCTCCTGTTGAAGTTGTCTCACCACTGTACAGAGTGCAGATATGTCTCTCTCCACCTCCAGCTCTCCTGGTCTGGTTAAGGGGTTGTTGTGCTGGACTGTTGTATGGGTCTGTGCTGACTGGAGTGTAATCACCTGCTGTTCCAGCTCCACCTGCCTTACCTCCAGCTGGGTAAATTTATCCTTCATTTCAATGAGGGAGGAGTGCTCTGTACTGGGAGGTTGACTGTTTGCTGAGGGTTGCTCGTCTGTGGGGTTATATGGTGAGGAGGTCTGGTCTGACCCACTTGGGGTGGGGGTATCTTTATCAAGGGAGAGCTTCTCCTGCTGGGCTAGTTCTTTGATTAGATGAAAGTCCAGCTGAAACTGTTTGTGGTTGCCCTGTACCATTACTGTTCCAGACTTATATAGATTTATATTAGCTGACTCCTCGTCCTCGTTGTCAAGAATCCTGAGTTTCCACCCCTCGTTAACCCCCCCTCTCTTGACAGAGGGGTAGTGTGCTAATATAGCACTGTGCCATGCCAGGGGATGGTTTGTGTGGAAGATAAGGTTGCTGATGTTCCCATTTTTGTAATAGTCAGCAAAAAGTGTCTCTTGATTTTCCATAAGGAGCTTCATTTTGTGATCTTTTCTTGCCTTATCATTCTTAACACTCACAGGGTAATGTATTTTAATTACCTCTGAACAGCGGGAGGCAGCTTCTAAGGCCTCTCCATTTGGTTGGGGTAGACTATTCGACTCTCCTGCCATTGTTGGGCTAATGTGCTTTGACACCTCTCACTTGACACGTCAGTGCTAGTTGAAGCTGTATCAAGCTTGGAAGAATTATGTTACCATTCAGGCCTTATAAAGTAATGTCATGCATTTTTCTTCTTGGCTTTTGGAAATAGAATATAGTTTCAGACTAAACATTACTCACTCAGTTCCAGGTTGGGTGGTGTTTTCAGGTTTCTGTTGTTTTCCAGAGAATATGCTGTAAAGAATTATAAACCTTGGTTGTTGTGAACTTTTCAGGTGATTCCGTAATTCCGTCCAAAATCAGGTTGTAGGTTTTGAGTTTTGATTTGAAGTGAAGGTTATGTAGTAGAGGGTAGCATCCTGTATGTGTTCCTGACAAAAAATCCAAGTTTATCTAACTCTAAACCTATCTTTTTTAAAGAAAATGCTGAAAAATGCAGGAGCTCATCTGATCATGACCTCTCTCTCTCTCTCTGCTCCTCTCTCTCTCTCTCTCTCTCTCTCTCTCTCTCTCTCTCTCTCTCTCTCTCTCTCTCTCTCTCTCTCTCTCTCTCTCTCTCTCTCACTCACACACACACACTCACTCTTGGCTCACGGTGGGCTCCTGTGCTATCAGGACTGAAGCAGCCTGACGTCGGTCTGCGGAGTGAGTTATCGGGGCAGATTACTGGGCCTCGGTCATCATCCTCCTCTTATTGGGTTAGACTCCGGAGCTGCTTCCTGAATGGTCACAGTGTGTGTCCTCCCTCTGTTGGGGCACGGCGGGGATCCTAGGGCCATTATGGGGACTTGATGAAGACACCCTATTCAATTAGGCCCGGACGGACACGTCCCCACAAGACTACATAAATCAGACAGGAAGATCAAATAACCACGTGGCCAAAAGGAGAGTCTATCTGGCCATCTATTTCCATTCATCAACTGTAGCCTGTTTACAGTGCGTCTGGTTGGTTTATTGGATGCTATAAGAGTGAATGGATTACCATCGAGACTCATATATTAGCATGCAGACATTATCGTAGGATATGTTGTCTCTAGACTATACAGTAAGCCAGATATTAGCCCTACAAGGTCTTATGTGGGCCTATATAATACGTTGGTGTTAGATCAATAGAATAGAATAGAGACTAATCGATCAATACATGAATGATCTCATTACCAGGATGCATCATTAGCGACAAGCCAAACACAACACATTATACTGGTGTTCCTAGATAATATGGATGATAGTTGTTTTCACGAGTTCACACAGCTTCTCTTTCCTCAACTCTCTCTACATCTCCTCTCCTCCCAAACCCCCTTATTCCCCCTGTAAACCAGCAGGAAGAAACTCTCTCTACATCTCCTCTCCTCCCAAACCCCCTTATTCCCCCTGTAAACCAGCAGGAAGAAATGCAGACCGTGTAGACAAATCAGCTCTCTCCTCTGTCGGCAGCCGCCCAGCACCATCTTCAGTCCCGACACGTCCTCCCTCTCTCCTCCTTTCTCTCCTCCCTCTCTCCTCCTCTCTCTCCTTCCCTCTCTCTCTAAACGTGTATCTCGCAGACTCAAATCCCCCTCAGCCTCTGTCTCCTTTCACAAAGACCGAAATGTCCCCCTCGCTCCTGCCCCTGTCTCGAGCCTCTCCTCTTCTATTTGACACTATAATGATTGGGTCTGTGTGCTTGAGGCTGAAAGGACTCTGGGTGTATAGTGCTGCAGTGCTATTCCTATGGAGAGACTGAGGGGCGTGTATGTGTGGGTTAGTGGTTGAAACGGTTTATCCTCTCTGTGTAATTGATGAGATGGGATGGTACTATGGTAGAGTCCTCCAGTCAACACCCTTGATCGAGACAGTGCGGGCCAATGTGTCGACAGAGTGGTACCATCACCCCCCCCCCCCCCCCCACACACACACACAGTTTTCGCTCCCTACACACACACCGAGGCAGCAGACTTCATCAGCTCAGGCTTACAAGGCAGAGCGGCTGCGGTTTGCTTTCATTTCCAGGCAGGGAGGGTGTTGTTGTAGTCCCCCCCGAAAGCACCTCACTCCTCTCTCTCCCTCCCTCCCTACAGGCAGCAGGCAGCAAGCAGCAGTACCGAGGCGTGTCAGTGCCACTGAGGCAGTTAATAAATCAGGGATCATAACAGTTCATTCTGCACACAGGCACACTTTATTCCCCCTCTCATAATAAACCGCTTATGTAAGGTGGGGTGGGGGGGGCCGATAAAGCCTATTGACAACACAGCAGAGAGCTCAGGACCACGGATGAGGAGAGAGAGAGAGAGAGAGAGAGAGAGAGAGAGAGAGAGAGAGAGAGAGAGAGAGAGAGAGAGAGAGAGAGAGAGAGAGAGAGAGAGAGAGAGAGAGAGAGAGAGAGAGAGAGAGAGAGAGAGAGAGAGAGAGAGAGAGAGAGAGAGAGAGAGAGAGAGAGAGAGAGGATTCTGTTAGGAGCCCCGGGGAGAGGTGCAGTGGAGCTTGGATCCAGCTTGTTTTAGATTCAGGATGAACCAGAAGCTACTGTACTGCCTACGTTGTACATTGTTGCCTTGAGGGTAACCGCCAACAAACCGCCACCCTTACATTTGACTAGCCAGATGAACGAGACTAAAGTATGGAAAACATATGGAAAACAGTGACCTTGTAGGCAAATAAAGCAACGCAGGACAAAAGAGGCCACAGTGCTGTATTGTCAACCATTAATAACAACCCCAGTGCTGACACCATCAAGTTCAACCATTAATACCAACCCCAGTGCTACCATCAACCCATTAATAACACCCCAGTGCTGACACCATCAAGTTCAACCATTAATACCAACCCCAGTGCTGACACCATCAAGTTCAACCATTAATAACAGCCCCAGTGCTGACACCATCAAGTTCAACCATTAATAACAGCCCCAGTGCTGACACCATCAAGTTCAACCATTAATAACAACCCCAGTGCTGACACCATCAAGTTCAACCATTAATAACAGCCCCAGTGCTGACACCATCAAGTTCAACCATTAATAACAGCCCCAGTGCTGACACCATCAAGTTCAACCATTAATAACAACCCCAGTGCTGACACCATCAAGTTCAACCATTAATAACAACCCCAGTGCTGACACCATCAAGTTCAACCATTAATACCAACCCCAGTGCTGACACCATCAAGTTCAACCATTAATAACAACCCCAGTGCTGACACCATCAAGTTCAACCATTAATACCAACCCCAGTGCTGACACCATCACGTTCAACCATTAATAACAACCTCAGTGCAGACACCATCAAGTTCAACCATTAATACCAACCCCAGTGCTGACACCATCAAGTTCAACCATTAATAACAGCCCCAGTGCTGACACCATCACGTTCAACCATTAATAACAGCCCCAGTGCTGACACCATCAAGTTCAACCATTAATAACAACCCCAGTGCTGACACCATCAAGTTCAACCATTAATACCAACCCCAGTGCTGACACCATCAAGTTCAACCATTAATAACAGCCCCAGTGCTGACACCATCAAGTTCAACCATTAATAACAACCCCAGTGCTGACACCATCAAGTTCAACCATTAATACCAACCCCAGTGCTGACACCATCAAGTTCAACCATTAATAACAACCCCAGTGCTGACACCATCAAGTTCAACCATTAATACCAACCCCAGTGCTGACACCATCAAGTTCAACCATTAATAACAACCCCAGTGCTGACACCATCAAGTTCAACCATTAATACCAACCCCAGTGCTGACACCATCAAGTTCAACCATTAATAACAACCCCAGTGCTGACACCATCAAGTTCAACCACCATAACCCTTTCAAACACACCTAAGCTACCACTCCTTTGGTCACTTTTCCCTCATTGCTACATTCATCACTTTTCCCTCATCACTACATTCATCACTTCCCTCATTGCTACATTCATCACTTTTCCCTCATCACTACATTCATCACTTTTCCCTCATCGCTACATTCATCACTTTTCCCTCATCGCTACATTCATCACTTTTCCCTCATCGCTACATTCATCACTTTTCCCTCATCGCTACATTCATCACTTTTCCCTCATCACTACATTCATCACTTTTTCCTCATCGCTATATTCATCACTTTTCCCTCATTACTACATTCATCACTTTTCCCTCATTGCTACATTCATCACTTTTCCCTCATCACTACATTCATCACTTTTCCCTCATCGCTACATTCATCACTTTTCCCTCATTGCTACATTCATCACTTTTCCCTCATCACTACATTCATCACTTTTCCCTCATCGCTACATTCATCACTTTTCCCTCATTGCTACATTCATCACTTTTCCCTCATCACTACATTCATCACTTTTCCCTCATTGCTACATTCATCACTTTTCCCTCATCACTACATTCATCACTTTTCCCTCATTACTACATTCATCACTTTTCCCTCATTACTACATTCATCACTTTTCCCTCATCACTACATTCATCACTTTTCCCTCATCGCTACATTCATCACTTTTCCCTCATCGCTACATTCATCACTTTTCCCTCATCGCTACATTCATCACTTTTCCCTCATTGCTACATTCATCACTTTTCCCTCATTACGACATTCATCACTTTTTCCCTCATTACTACATTCATCACTTGTCCCTCATTACTCAGTCTGACTGCAGCAAGCTTGTTTGGTGGCAAAAACCACCAAATTGGTGACGTGCCAAAACCAGTGAATCCCCGGGCAAATCGTATGTTCTGTCTGCACCGGGAGATAATGAGATCAGGTCTGTTCGATGGAGTGTGGAACGTTACATCACTACAAACCAGGCCAGTAATCATCAGTAATCGATCCCTTTAGGTGGATATGACTCTCTCTCTCTGCACTCTCTCTCTGTCTGTCTCTCTCTCTATATAACCCTGGCTGCACGGTGGAGCTAAACAGACTTGACCTATAAGATTAACTTCTTAGACATGAATGCCTGATAATCACAGGCTTTATGATGATTATTATAAACCGTTCAACTGCAGTTTTAATTTATCTCTCTTCTCTCTCTCTGTGTGTGTGTGTGTGTGTGTGTGTGTGTGTGTGTGTGTGTGTGTGTGTGTGTGTGTGTGTGTGTGTGTGTGTGTGTGTGTGTGTGTGTGTGTGTGTGTGTGTGTGTGTGTGTGTGTTGAAACAAGCTTAGGATCGTGCACCACTGTACAAAGGACATGGGATTGGACTGTGTTAATCCACCATACCCCATCTATGAGCTCCTGTTCATCCCTACCCACACACACAGCCACACACACACACACACACACACACACACACACACACACACACACACACACACACACACACACACACACACACACACACACACACACACACACACACACACACACACACACACACACACACACAAACACAGGCAGGGGACAAGAGTACATCTGTGTGGTCCTCATCATTGTGTGACTGAGTTAGGGTAGATTCCATGGATTACACTACCCCCCAGCCTCTCACTAAAACTCTATGGCAGAGGAGGACTCTATAGCAGAGGAGTCTAGGGTCTTAAACATTTTCTTCTACTGATTTAGAACCAGGGGTTTAATTGGGGTCACTCTGGGTTCTCCACTGACCACTATCAAATGACCTCATGAAAACAGTAAACAACCTTAAACAGTCTCATCAATGTATATTTTGTAATCATGGCTATAATCTACACTACAATTTCTCAGGGAATCATGTGGACTCAAAGCTGCCAGGTCACCCGTGATACAAGTCAGTATTCCACGTCCATCCATGTCTGAAGACGTCGGGAGATTATGTGGAAACCGGCCACTAGGGGCAACAGTGAGCGCTGTTACCTTCAAGTAGGTTTTGGTTTTGGTTTTGAGAGGGTGTTGTGGACGGGATGGCAGATGGGTGTCAGCATCTGCCTCTGATTCCAAAGGTTGCATGTTTGAATCCAGTGATACAAAGTTATTTTTTATATTTTTGTTTTAAGCCTATCCCAAACCTTAAACATTTGGAGTTCATGTCTAACCTTAAGAATTGGGAGTTAACACCTGAACTTAACCTAAACAATTCCCTTTCCTGCAGTCAAATGACCAAGTGACCTCATCGGTGGAATGTTATTAATATTTTTCATAATTTTATAAATTATAAACAATTAAAAACCCACTGAAAATCTGGTGTTTCTATATCAAACGGTTGTGTTATATTTCAGTGTTCTGTGATGTATATAAAGTGTAATATTGGGATACAAACTCAAAATGTAATACATTTCAACGTTATATCTGACATGGTGCAGGTGTCTTCTTATTTTAAGCCCATAACCATGTGTGTGAGGTGTATACTTTTGTTTCAGGATAGATATGTTTAAGACTACGAAGAAACGCTGTGGGTGACCCTGATTCAGCCCACTGCAGTAAAAGGTTTTAATGCCTAAACTTAACCTTAAACACCTCCGAATTTGACGTTTGGAATAACTTCTGAATTTGACGTTTGGAATAACTTCTGAATTTGACGTTTGAGAAACATGGATGAACGTCTAATTCTGACGTGAGACTGTGAGAGCTGGTTGACTCAAAGAGACGATCCACTCTTAGCCTTATATTTGTACAAAATACATAAAATATAATCCAAACAGTTCCCATTTAGAGTGCAGGTAGATAGATATAACTCAAGGCACAGAGAGACACACAGAGATTTTGCAATCCATTGTCATAGTCTAAGAGACAGAGAAAAGAATAGTTGAAAGAATCTGTCACAGCTCTCCACAGCTGAGCTAGCCCATTTTCTCCCATCTCTGGAAACAGGTGACAAATTACAACCACTGCTTTACCTGAGAGGAAAAAATGAAAGGAGAGAGAGAGAGATGATAGAGGGTGGGAGAGAGATGGAAATAAGCTTTTACAAAAGGTCAGAGGAAGGAGCGAGTGAAATCGGGCTGGCAGCGCTCCAAAAGCGTTCTGTTTTTGCATTATGGCGGAGAGTGACAGGCAATGAAACAAATAACACAGTCGTCGACAACTAGCTACACGAGAAACCTGCCGGGGTCGTCCCCTCATCAAGTCATCAGGCAATGGTGACACCGTCGCATCGGAAAAATACAACTCAGCTTTTTATGCAATTTATTGCCACGTCTCATGCTTTTACAAAGTCAAATATTGGTACATTTAAAAGAAGCAGATGTGGCTGCTATTTAAGCGTATTACCATAA
Source organism: Salvelinus alpinus (assembly GCF_045679555.1). Taxonomy (NCBI): domain Eukaryota; kingdom Metazoa; phylum Chordata; class Actinopteri; order Salmoniformes; family Salmonidae; genus Salvelinus; species Salvelinus alpinus. The sequence continues at coordinate 23,492,515 of NC_092096.1, forward strand.
TTGCTGATAATTCTCAATAATGATAAATAATTGTGAGGATTCCACTGGGATAACTTAATGCATCGGAGATTGATACTACAACGGAGAATGTATGGAGAAAGACTAACGGACAGAAACAGCATAGAAGGGAAGCTGGTTTACTGAACTCAGGGAAAAGCTAGACATGGTATAAAATCCCATTGAGAAACTAGTGGAGGGAGGAGATACAGATCTGGGAAGATTCTGGAATATTCTCCCAGCAGGACTGACGGGGGCCTGAGGGTGATGGTTAGGGAAGCTGGTCTTCACAAACAACCCACCCCCAACCACTCCACAAGATTCCCAAAGCTGTCCTATTGGGGTGGCCACACACACACAGTCACACACAGCTACACACAGCCACAAACAGTCACATACAGTCACACACAGCCACACACAGCCACACACACACACACAGCCACACAGCCACACACACACAGCAACACAGTCACACAGAGTCACACACACACACACACACAGTCACACACACACAGTCACACACAGCCACACACACACAGCAACCCAGTCACACACAGTCACACACAGTCACACAAAGCCACACAAAGCCACACACAGTCACACAGTCACACACAGCCACACACGGCCACACACACACAGCCACACAGTCACACACACACACAGCAACACAGTCACACACACACAGCCACACACAGTCACACAGTCACACACAGCCACACACACACAGCAACCCAGTCACACACAGTCACACAAATCCACACATAGCTCCACATAGTCACACACAGCCACACACATCAACACAGTCACACACACACACACACACACACACACACACACACACACACAGTCACACACACACACACACACACACACACACACACACACACACATCAACAGAGTCACATACAGTCACACACACACAACCACACACAGCAACCCAGTCACACACAGTCACAAACAGCCACACACACACACACACACACACACACCCACAGCAACACAGCCACACACAGCCACACACAGCCACACACAGTCACACAGTCACACAAAGCCACACACACACACAGCCACACACACACACATCAACAGAGTCACACACAGTCACACACACACACAACCACACACAGTAACCCAGTCACACACAGTCACACACAGTCACACACAGTCACACACAGCCACACACACACACACACAGCAACACAGTCACACACAGTCACACACACACACACATAAACACAGTCACACTCACTCTCACACACACACACACACACACACACACACACACACACACACACACACACACACACACACACACACACACACACACACACACACACACACAGCAACCCAGTCACACACAGTCACACACACACACAACCACACACAGCAACCCAGTCACACACAGTCACACACAGCCACACACACACAGCAACACAGTCACACACACACACAAACACAGTCACAGTCACACACACACACACACACACACACACACACACACACACACACACACACACACACACACACACACACACACACACACACACACACACACACAGCAACACAGTCACACACAGTCACACACACACACAGCAACACAGTCACACACAGTCACACACAGTCACACACAGCCACACACACACATCAACCCAGGCACACATAGTCACACAAATCCACACACATCCCCACATAGTCACACACAGCCACACACAGCAACACAGTCACACACAGTCACACACACACAGCCACATACAGTCACACAGTCACACACAGCCACACACACACACACACACACACAGCCACATACAGTCACACAGTCACACACAGCCACACACACACAGCAACAAAGTCACACACAGTCACACACAGTCACACACACACAACCACACACACAGCAACACAGTCACACACAGCCACATACAGTAACACACAGCAACACAGTCACACACAGTCACAGACAGCCCCACACAGTCACACACAGTCACACACAGCCACACACACAGCAACACAGTCACACACAGTCACACACAGCCACACACACACAGCAACCCAGGCACACATAGTCACACAAATCCACACACATCCCCACATAGTCACACACAGCCACACACAGCAACACAGTCACACACAGTCACACACACACAGCCACATACAGTCACACAGTCACACACAGCCACACACACACAGCAACAAAGTCACACACAGTCACACACAGTCACACACAACCACACACACAGCAACACAGTCACACACAGCCACACACAGTCACACACAGCAACACAGTCACACACAGTCACAGACAGCCCCACACAGTCACACACAGTCACACACAGCCACACACACACAGCAACACAGTCACAGACAGCCCCACACAGTCACACACAGTCACACACAGCCACACACACACAGCAACACAGTCACACACAGCAACACAGTCACAGACAGCCCCACACAGTCACACACAGTCACACACAGCCACACACACACAGCAACACAGTCACACACAGCAACACAGTCACAGACAGCCCCACACTCTGCACCAGCATGCCTCTAAGCCAGCCAGCACTAATGATGGAGCCTAGCGCTGCAGGGTGCCCCCCCCCCCCCCCCGAGCTATCAATCGCAGACCTAAATAAACTCATACCCCGGGGGTCCCTCTCCCTACCTCAACTCCCCTCCTACAGCTCCTCTGTATACACACACTATCCTCAACCCTTCACTGAGCCCTGACCGAAGAGAGGAGGGGAACATCCTGACTGCGTACTCTGGGATGTGGACTCACCACCACATCCATATGTCAGTCACTGTCACACATTCATACCATCTCTCTTCTCTCTAACACACATGCACACTCTAAAGAGTCTGCTAACAGGCCATTTGAGGATCTGCCCTGAAGACTGCCCTGTGGGCTTTTAGTGACTTGACCCTCTGACCAGTCATGCTATTACATAACATATAGCGTGTCTTCCTCTTTGGCACGGTGTCACCACAGCTAGGAATGCTTGGGGGGAGAGGGAGATGAGCAGGACCTCTCAATGCTACTTTTAGAGAGAGGACCTCTCAGTTCTCCTTTTAGAGAGAGGACCTCTCCGTTCTCCTTTTAGAGAGAGGACCTCTCCGTTCTCCTTTTAGAGAGAGGACCTCTCCATTCTCCTTTTAGAGAGAGGACCTCTCAGTTCTCCTTTTAGAGAGAGGACCTCTCAGTTCTCCTTTTAGAGAGAGGACCTCTCAATGCTCCTTTAGAGAGAGGACCTCTCCATTCTCCCTTTAGAGAGAGGACCTCTCAGTTCTCCTTTTAGAGAGAGGACCTCTCCGTTCTCCTTTTAGAGAGAGGACCTCTCAGTTCTCCTTTTAGAGAGAGGACCTCTCAATGCTCCTTTTAGAGAGAGGACCTCTCCGTTCTCCTTTTAGAGAGAGGACCTCTCAGTTCTCCTTTTAGAGAGAGGACCTCTCAGTTCTCCTTTTAGAGAGAGGACCTCTCAATGCTCCTTTAGAGAGAGGACCTCTCCATTCTCCCTTTAGAGAGAGGACCTCTCAGTTCTCCTTTTAGAGAGAGGACCTCTCCGTTCTCCTTTTAGAGAGAGGACCTCTCAATGCTCCTTTTAGAGAGAGGACCTCTCCATTCTCCTTTTAGAGAGAGGACCTCTCAATGCTCCTTTTAGAGAGAGGACCTCTCAATGCTCCTTTTAGAGAGAGGACCTCTCAATGCTCCTTTTAGAGAGAGGACCTCTCCGTTCTCCTTTTAGAGAGAGGACCTCTCAATGCTCCTTTTAGAGAGAGGACCTCTCAGTTCTCCTTTTAGAGAGAGGACCTCTCAATGCTCCTTTTAGAGAGAGGACCTCTCAATGCTCCTTTTAGAGAGAGGACCTCTCCGTTCTCCTTTTAGAGAGAGGACCTCTCAATGCTCCTTTTAGAGAGAGGACCTCTCAGTTCTCCTTTTAGAGAGAGGACCTCTCAATGCTCCTTTTAGAGAGAGGACCT
>NC_092096.1:23503992-23576209 GCF_045679555.1 Salvelinus alpinus
AGCGTGGCTGATTCCAATGGAAGTTCGGAGGGGAGCTTTTATTCTATAGATCGAGAGCTTTGAGGCAATGCTTGATATGATACCCTCGATGTGTTGTAGATTGGTATCTAATGGTGTGTGTGTGTGTGTGTGTGTGTGTGTGTGTGTGTGTGTGTGTGTGTGTGTGTGTGTGTGTGTGTGTGTGTGTGTGTGTGTGCGTGCGTGCGTGCGTGCGTGCGTGCGTGCGTGCGTGCGTGCGTGCGTGCGTGCGTGCGTGCGTGCGTGCGTGCGTGCGTGCGTGTTTGATCTCGTCAGGCTGATAAACACAGAATTAGGCCTAATCCTCTTGTGGACTTCAAACAGTGGCGACAGAAAATGGGAGCGAGAAGCGCATTTTGGCTGTCTGCAATTGTCTCATCATTTCACGCATCTAAAACAAAACTAATTTGTTGCTTTCATTTCATGCTCTGCTTGGCGCAGACTAATATAGCATCATCTGAAAACGGTTTATTTAGACTAAGTCAGCCAGGCCTCATATGAACAGAGAACCAGAGGACAACGCCTCATTACGTCACACATTGACCCATGAATGTGTCAGAAACACAACACTATTACGTCCTCTTCCAGACTACGTTGATATGGATATCCTTGGGCCTTCCAGACACATTTCTTTCACATACAGAACACTTGTGAGTCCCCCTGGTTAGAGAGGCAGATGAACACAAATTCTCATTAAGTGCAACGCAATGACCAATATTGATTTCTCCGCACAGCATTGACTGCTGCTAACGTACGTGATTTCTTACTGCTGGAGAGTCCCTGGTGTCAGCACTCTTCCCTGCATCAATGCATACTTCTTTTGGTACATACGAAGGGTTCATTAGTTTCAAACTCCCTATTCTGGCCCCATGACCCTGAAACCGATCTCTCAGGCAAGACATCATCTATACAACCTAAACTAGTATGTTGATATACAGTATACATTCAATAAACAGTGTAAAACATCAAAACCCATAGCACCATCAAAGCAGTCAGTTCCATAACTGTCTGGTCTAAGATATGAGGGAGAGTAAGTTCTACTGGTAACAGCTGGTGATGCCGTCTCGGCGGGGGGGTCTATTGTCCAATAGCCTGTGTCTGGTAGCTTTCTCTCAGCCCATTTGGGGTGGTGATTCCACACACACACACACACACACACACACACACACACACACACACACACACACACACACACACACACACACACACACACACACACACACACACACACACACACACACACACACACACACACACACACACACACACACACACACACACACACACAGCAGCAGCAAACAGAGTCTTCCATTCAGATCAACTCCACAGACCCATCATTCAGCCTGACACCGCGGAGGCTCTGCTAGTGAGCATTCATACCGGCAAGTGGCTCACGAGCGGAAGTTTGAACACACACACACTATCATGCCGAATTATGCGTGTGTGTGTGTGTGTCCAAACTTCCGCTTGGGCCACTGAGCAACATTCATGTCATTGTGGAGATTTCATTCATATTTCTCTGATTCGGTCATGTCACAAATGATTTGAATATCCATTTTAATTTGAACTACACAGCACCTCATCTCTAAAATCAAGGCTGTGCTAGTGGGAGTGTATCAGTTCAGGGGTGTCACAATATTGACAAGGCCCTGGTCTCCAGGTCCAGATTCCAGCCACAACAGCAGCCAACAAACAGAGGCTAGTATGTCAACATTAAGTGCTTACAGGCCGATAAACGCTGCCGTTAAATTCCTACAGGCAGGTGCTGATGGACAGTGCCAGTAGAATCAAGGCTGCTGGCTGAACTGGAAGGCACCAGAGGACAGAGTATCAAAGTGTGCTGGGAACTAAATGTTTCCCCTTGAGATGGGGTGCCCACTGTGACGGGAGTAATGAGGTGAGATCAAATCAAATCAAATTGTATTTGTCACATACGCCGAACACAACAGGCGTAGACCTTACCGTGAAATGCTTACAGACGAGATGGGATAGCACACACACATACACACACACACACATGCACAGGATGGAATACATACACACACACACACACTCCTTCTAACCTGCAGCTAGTGCTCCAGTTACCCTGCCATCCATGGCCAGACTGGTCCAGTGGTTCAGCGGGCTGCAGGTAGCCACCTACCCTCTGCCAGCTGTTCCAGTTAACCTGCCATCCATGGCCAGACTGGTCCAGTGGTTCAGCGGGCTGCAGGTAGCCACCTACCCTCTGCCAGCTGTTCCAGTTAACCTGCCATCCATGGTCAGACTGGTCCAGTGGTTCAGCGGGCTGCAGGTAGCCACCTACCCTCTGCCAGCTGTTCCAGTTACCCTGCCATCCATGGCCAGACTGGTCCAGTGGTTCAGCGGGCTGCAGGTAGCCACCTACCCTCTGCCAGCTGTTCCAGTCACCCTGCCATCCATGGCCAGACTGGTCCAGTGGTTCAGCGGGCTGCAGGTAGCCACCTACCCTCTGCCAGCTGTTCCAGTCACCCTGCCATCCATGGCCAGACTGGTCCAGTGGTTCAGCGGGCTGCAGGTAGCCACCTACCCTCTGCCAGCTGTTCCAGTCACCCTGCCATCCATGGCCAGACTGGTCCAGTGGTTCAGCGGGCTGCAGGTAGCCACCTACCCTCTGCCAGCTGTTCCAGTCACCCTGCCATCCATGGCCAGACTGGTCCAGTGGTTCAGCGGGCTGCAGGTAGCCACCTACCCTCTGCCAGCTGTTCCAGTCAACCTGCCATCCATGGCCAGACTGGTCCAGTGGTTCAGCGGGCTGCAGGTAGCCACCTACCCTCTGCCAGCTGTTCCAGTCACCCTGCCATCCATGGCCAGACTGGTCCAGTGGTTCAGCGGGCTGCAGGTAGCCACCTACCCTCTGCCAGCTGTTCCAGTTACCCTGCCATCCATGGCCAGACTGGTCCAGTGGTTCAGCGGGCTGCAGGTAGCCACCTACCCTCTGCCAGCTGTTCCAGTCACCCTGCCATCCATGGTCAGACTGGTCCAGTGGTTCAGCGGGCTGCAGGTAGCCACCTACCCTCTGCCAGCTGTTCCAGTCACCCTGCCATCCATGGTCAGACTGGTCCAGTGGTTCAGCGGGCTGCAGGTAGCCACCTACCCTCTGCCAGCTGTTCCAGTTACCCTGCCATCCATGGCCAGACTGGTCCAGTGGTTCAGCGGGCTGCAGGTAGCCACCTACCCTCTGCCAGCTGTTCCAGTCACCCTGCCATCCATGGTCAGACTGGTCCAGTGGTTCAGCGGGCTGCAGGTAGCCACCTACCCTCTGCCAGCTGTTCCAGTCACCCTGCCATCCATGGTCAGACTGGTCCAGTGGTTCAGCGGGCTGCAGGTAGCCACCTACCCTCTGCCAGCTGTTCCAGTTAACCTGCCATCCATGGTCAGACTGGTCCAGTGGTTCAGCGGGCTGCAGGTAGCCACCTACCCTCTGCCAGCTGTTCCAGTTACCCTGCCATCCATGGCCAGACTGGTCCAGTGGTTCAGCGGGCTGCAGGTAGCCACCTACCCTCTGCCAGCTGTTCCAGTCACCCTGCCATCCATGGCCAGACTGGTCCAGTGGTTCAGCGGGCTGCAGGTAGCCACCTACCCTCTGCCAGCTGTTCCAGTTACCCTGCCATCCATGGTCAGACTGGTCCAGTGGTTCAGCGGGCTGCAGGTAGCCACCTACCCTCTGCCAGCTGTTCCAGTCACCCTGCCATCCATGGTCAGACTGGTCCAGTGGTTCAGCGGGCTGCAGGTAGCCACCTACCCTCTGCCAGCTGTTCCAGTCACCCTGCCATCCATGGCCAGACTGGTCCAGTGGTTCAGCGGGCTGCAGGTAGCCACCTACCCTCTGCCAGCTGTTCCAGTCACCCTGCCATCCATGGCCAGACACAAAGGCAACCACTTATTCCCTTGAAGGTACCTGGTGGAGCTGAGCCACAGATGAACAACAACTAGAACAACAATACATTTGTGTGTCTTTAGTTGTATTTTTTATACATGTAAGTCTGTAATGTCTACATGCTAATGTTCTTAAATGTATGTAAATTGTAAACTATTTTTGTTTGTAATGTATTTTTCATTATGTATCGGCAGTGGTGTAAAGTACTTAAGTAAAACAACTTTAAAGTACTACTTAAGTAGTTTTTGGGGTATCTGTACATTACTTTAGTATTTATAATTTTGACAACTTTTACTTTTACTTCACTACATTCCAGAAGAAAATTATGTACTTTTTACTCCATACATTTTCCCTGACATCCCTGACACCCAAAAGTACTAATGCTTAGCAGGACAGGAAAATGGTACAATTCACGCACTTATCAAGAGAACATCCCTGGTCATCCCTACTGCCTCTGATCTGGTGGACTCACTAAACAGAGAACATCCCTGGTCATCCCTACTGCCTCTGATCTGGTGGACTCACTAAACAGAGAACATCCCTGGTCATCCCTACTGCCTCTGATCTGGTGGACTCACTAAACAGAGAACATCCCTGGTCATCCCTACTGCCTCTGATCTGGTGGACTCACTAAACAGAGAACATCCCTGGTCATCCCTACTGCCCTGATCTGGAGGACTCACTAAACACATGTTACATTTGTAAATTATGTCTGAGTGTTGGAGCGTGCCAAGGGCTATCCGTAAAAAATTGTTTAATTAAATGTGCCGTCTGGTTTGCTTAATATAAGAAATGTTAAATTATTCATACTATTACTTTTACTTTTGATACTTAAGTATATTTTATCAACTACATTTACTGTTGATACTGAAGTATATGTAAAACCAAATACTTTTAGTCTTTTACTCAAGTAGTATTTTATTGGGTGACTTTCACTTTAACTTGAGTCATTTTCTATTAAGGTATCTTTACTTTTACTCAAGTATGAAAATTGAGTACTTTTCCACCACTGTGTATCAGACCCCAGTAAGACTAGCTGTGGCCTTTGGCGTGGGCTAATGGAGATCCCCAGTAAGACTAGCTGTGGCCTTTGGCGTGGGTTAATGGGGATCCCCAGTAAGACTAGCTGTGGCCTTTGGCGTGGGCTAATGGGGATCCCCAGTAAGACTAGCTGTGGCCTTTGGCGTGGGCTAATGGGGATCCCCAGTAAGACTAGCTGTGGCCTTTGGCGTGGGCTAATGGGGATCCCGAGTAAGACTAGCTGTGGCCTTTGGCGTGGGCTAAAGGGGATCCCCAGTAAGACTAGCTGTGGCCTTTGGCGTGGGCTAAAGGGGATCCCCAGTAAGACTAGCTGTGGCCTTTGGCGTGGGCTAATGGGGATCCCCAGTAAGACTAGCTGTGGCCTTTGGCGTGGGCTAATGGGGATCCCCAGTAAGACTAGCTGTGGCCTTTGGCGTGGGCAAATGGGGATCCCCAGTAAGACTAGCTGTGGCCTTTGGCGTGGGCTAATGGGGATCCTAATAATGATCATTAAAATCTGCAACTGACTACACTTACCTCAATTCAGTACGTATCAGAAGTGTGCTAGTCTATTCAGGTACTGCTTCAAAACACATTGTACATAGCACTGGACACCAACACATTTATTCATTGTCATTCATGAAGGCAATAATCAATGGGATAGAGCAGACCCCTCACTGCAGCTCTCAGTCTCCCTGGCCCTGCTGTGACCCCTCACTGCAGCCTCAGTCTCCCTGGCCCTGCTGTGACCCCTTACTGCAGCCTTCAGTCTCCCTGGCCCTGCTGTGACCCCTCACTGCAGCCTCAGTCTCCCTGGCCCTGCTGTGACCCCTTACTGCAGCCTTCAGTCTCCCTGGCCCTGCTGTGACCCCTTCCTGTAGCCTTCATTCTCCCTGGCCCTGCTCTGACCCCTTACTGCACCCTTCAGGCTCCCTGGCCCTGCTGTGACCCCTTACTGCAGCTTTCAGGCTCCCTGGCCCTGTTCTGACCCCTTACTGCAGCCTTCAGTCTCCCTGGCCCTGTTCTGACCCCTTCCTGTAGCCTTCATTCTCCCTGGCCCTGCTCTGACCCCTTACTGCAGCTTTCAGGCTCCCTGGCCCTGTTCTGACCCATTCCTGTAGCCTTCATTCTCCCTGGCCCTGCTCTGACCCCTTACTGCAGCCTTCAGTCTCCCTGGCCCTGTTCTGACCTCTTATTGCAGTTCTCAGTCTCATGGCCTTGCTCTGACCCCTTACTGCATCCTTCAGTCTCCCTGGCCCTGTTCTGACCTCTTATTGCAGTTCTCAGTCTCATGGCCTTGCTCTGACCCCTTACTGCAGCCTTCAGTCTCCCTGGCCCTGCTCTGACCCCTTACTGCAGCCTCAGTCTCCCTGGCCCTGTTCTGACCCCTTACTGCAGTTCTCAGTCTCCCTGGCCCTGTAGTGTAATAGAACCTACTATAGTGTAATAATGTATACATACTATAGTGTATAGACTATAAGTGTAATAATGTATACATACTATAGTGTAATAATGTATAGATACTATAGTGTAATAATGTATACATAATATTGTGTAATAATGTATACATACTATAGTGTAATAATGTATACATACTATTGTGTAATAATGTATACATACTATAGAGTAATAATGTATACATACTATAGTGTAATAATGTATACATACTATTGTGTATAAGATGTAGTGTAATAATGTATACATACTATAGTGTCATAATGTATACATAATATAGTGTATAGACTATAAGTGTAATAATGTATACATACTATAGTGTATAGACTATAAATGTAATCATGTATACATACTATAGTGTAATAATATATACATATTATGGTGGGTAGACTATAGTGTAATACTGTATACATACTACAGTGTATAAGCTATAGTGTAATAATGTATACATATTATGGTGTGTAGACTATAGTGTAATAATGTATACATACTATAGTGTAATAATATAGACATATTATGGTGTGTAGACTATAGTCTAATAATGTATACATATTATGGTGTGTAGACTATAGTGTAATAATGTATACATACTATAGTATATAGACTATAAGTGTAATAATGTATACATAATATAGTATATAGACTATAAGTGTATTAATGTATACATACTATAGTGTAATAATGTATACATATTTTGGTGTGTAGACTATAGTGTAATAATGTATACATAATATAGTATATAGACTATAAGTGTAATAATGTATACATACTATAGTGTAATAATGTATACATACTATAGTATATAGACTATAGTGTAATAATGTATACATACTATAGTGTATAGACTATAGTGTAATCATGTATACATACTATAGTGTTATATGCTATAGTGTAATAATGTATACATACTATAGTGTAATAATGTATACATATTATGGTGTGTAGACTATAGTCGAATAATGTATACATATTATAGTGTGTAGACTATAGTGTAATAATGTATACATACTATAGTGTATAGACTATAAGTGTAATAATGTATACATACTATAGTGTATAGACTATAGTGTAATAATGTATACATACTATAGTATATAGACTATAAGTGTAATAATGTATACATACTATAGTGTATAGACTTTAGTGTGGTATGACTGAGTTGAACAGAGCTACTGCTATGGTCAGTTACGCATTCTGTATAGGTTAGAGTAGCAGCTGCTGCTGGCAATAGAGAGAGAGAGAGAGAGAGGGGGGGGGGGGGGGGTTCTGTAAAGCTGCACTATGAGTCAAGGACCTACATCCCACTATGCAGGAGGAGGGAGTGCTATGCTTTCTAAGGTCTAAAGAGATAGCGGTGCGGCAGTGACTGGATATTAAATAGACACTCTTCCAGGTAGCCTACAACACGTCCCAGTGGCTGTCTGGCTGCTGACTGTCTGGCTGCTGACTGTCTGGCTGCTGACTGGTCTATAACCACAGACTAATAGAGAAAGCTCTCAGCTTCTCTGTGATGTTGGTGCTCCCATAACACCAGACTACTGAGCTGCTCAACGCAGGATCACCTCTCCCACTACTGACTATAAAGCCTACTCAACACAGGATCACCTCTCCCACTACTGACTATAAAGCCTACTCAACGCAGGATCACCTCTCCCACTACTGACTATAAAGCCTACTCAACGCAGGATCACCTCTCCCACTACTGACTATAAAGTCTACTCAACGTAGGATCACCTCTCCCACTACTGACTATAAAGCCTACTCAACGCAGGTTCACCTCTCCCACTACTGACTATAAAGTCTACTCAACGCAGGATCACCTCTCCCACTACTGACTATAAAGCCTACTCAACGCAGGTTCACCTCTCCCACTACTGACTATAAAGTCTACTCAACGCAGGATCACCTCTTCCACTACTGACTATAAAGCCTACTCAACGCAGGATCACCTCTCCCACTACTGACTATAAAGCCTACTCAACGCAGGATCACCTCTCCCACTACTGACTATAAAGCCTACTGGCACAAGCTCTATGTGAGGGGTTACAGCATTTTAGCCTGAATCTTTACATTATACAGCGTTACCCTCAAGCAGCCCAGTGTTTGGAGCTAAATATTGAAGATATTCTATATGTATAACAAATGTATTATGTCCTTGATCAATTGATATGGCCTAATAGTAATGAATTGCTATACATGTATTCCAGTTGTGTGGCATGTTGTTCTGTGAAGAAGAGGATTGGATCAACGACGTTGTCATGAGAATTTAACAGTGAGGTTAAATTACTTTTTGACTTAAAGCTACCGTTGCTCACTGTCCGTGCTCACGGACACAGGCGTGCCCTAATAGCATTTATGTAATAGCCTGTATCGTTGAAGACTGCACGTGGACATTTCTAGAGTGATTTAAAATAGTCTATAATAGCCTACTCTCTCTCTCTCTCTCTCTATATATATATATATATATATATATATATATATATATATATAATTATTTTATTTGTATTTTTACTATATACTGGAAAATCAAAGAGTGAATGGGGAAACCAAAATCACTTGACCAGACAAGCTACGGATGTCCCTTCCCTTCCCAAGCCCAAAACCATATCGGTCATGTTCCTAGACCTAGGGCACTTGAGTGGAGACGTGCGACGCACAGCAATGCAGCCCGCAATTTATCATCGGCGACGCTTTCCAGCTACGGAGACGGGAGATGTGCCATTTGAGGTTACAATAAATGTTTCATGATGCAACGTGCGCTTTCCACGAGTTACAGCACGCATGAAAACAGAGACACCGTACACCTACGCTGTGACTCTCTGAGAGCTGTCATATGAAAAATCTAGTCCTACACAGTGGGATGGAATTATTGGATGTCATTGCGCTAGGCTATATCAACGAGACGAGAGAGTGGTGGGGGAAATATCCACCTCATGGTGTGCAATAGGATGTCACATAGCATACTGCAGAGCCGACTGTTGTAGGAAGGTGGACAAATGTCTCTTAACACACTGCGAAATTCTCCCACCCCATAGGCTACATTCCCTAATATCACTTGGTCAATATCACTTTACCTACAGAGTTCAGCGCGGGCAGACGCGCGCACGCATTTGGGCAAGTAAATGCTCAAAATGAATGAAGCCGTACACATGCTCTAAAGCGGTAAATGGCAAAAAAAAATGCACCACAACTGCACATAGAATAGCATCAACAATAAATTATGCAATCCTATTCTATATCAGAGTGGCGATGGTGGGAAAATTATAAGAGGTCATTTAAAAAAAACTGAAATCCCAAACCAGCAAGAGAAGGATGGTGCAGTGTTCTCCGCGCGGCATGGCTATACGGCAGAGAACAGGTATACACGCCTTTACCTGGTGCAGAGGCATCCGCGACCCAATTCTTCAAAAAACATAACGATAAAGACCAAAAACAATAGTGCCGTTAAATGAGCACCCTGTGACAAGCCCGTCCTTACCTGTAATCGCTGCGGATATCAGTTCACAGCCGCAGTCGCATTGACACTGCGGTAACAGGCACGTTCCGATGAATCCCAACTCCTTTACTTCCAAATTACAACGAGATGCGTAAAAAGAAACACCTTCTGGTATCCTAATCCACAGGGCTGTGATGCTTCTTTATGAATTGGCCCGTTCTAAATCCTCCGCAGCGACGTGGTAGTCAAAAGCATGAGAATCCAGCGCGAAAGGAAATAGCAGCAGGATCCCAACAACACTTCCGATCAGCGAGTCCCTCTCCAGCCACTATGCCGCTCCGAGTGGACTCAGACCCGGCGGGATCGCAACACCTCCCATCCCAAACGCGGACGCACTTATGCCTTGAAAATCGCTGCACTGTAGGATTCCGCAAGAGGCTGTGTCGCGCTGTAGATCAGTGCGATGCTCCCATCTGAAAGGCGTTGTGTGATGCTGCGACGAGAGGGGATAAGAGAGAGAGGGTGCTTTTCGACTTTGCAGGTTCGCAGCTGACAACTGAGTAACTGGGCAGGGATTTGAGTGTATGGCGCTATGCCGGGGCGCAAGGAGCGACTGTCTTGTTTTACCAAGCCTTCTGACTCGCCCGCAGTGACATCTCGGATCGAGGGCTGTGATTGGGCTAATTGTAAAATTTCACTGCCAGCAATCACAGAAGCGCAGCTCACATGATGAATGAGAGGCATATGCTGAAGCCCGCAGCCAGCGAATGTATTTTCTATGTTTATGTAATGCATTCATTCCAGCGTGAAAGGGATTTGGCTATGCCGAAGGGAATACACATGAATACAATACTGGGGTTGAAATGATCATCGGATTTAAATATCTAATCAGAGCATCATTTGAAGATGGAGATTAGGGAAATTAAATATAATTAAGACACTTGCTCTGTGTCAAGGGATTATCTTATTTTGTCGTTGATTATTTTTTTAAGTTTCTAACAGCTAATCAAGATATTGGCTTTCCGTTGGTATTATGATATTTACGAATGCCTATGCAATAACATTTAAAACTATTAAAGCCTTTTCAGTAAGGCATTCACTAAAATAATGGTATTTATTATAGCCAAACCACATTATAGCCTATAAATTAATTATAGGCTACATTCTTAATTTGCCTTACCAATTAGACATAAAAGTCACATTTTCAATGATAAGGTCAACAAGCCACATTGAGATAGACCTACAGACAAGGGGTAACATGATTCACAAAACAGTGAATGATTATTTTCCATAGTTTTGTTTTATAGGTGGGAAATAATTTGATTGCAGTTATATTATCACAGGCAAAATGGCAATTGAAGTTAAATAGCCTACCAGAATAGTAAGCAAATGTTAGGCCTACACCATACAATCCATGATTAAAATTCACGACTGTCATATTCTTTCTTATCTGTAGCCTACTCTACTTTACATCCTGCATACCTGACTGGGCAAGTTAAGAAAGCTGCAACCGTGCAGCAGATATTCTTCTGACCCTGTGGGTTTTGTCTAGACGGGATCCAGCTTTTGACAAATTGGACTTTTCTTAGCAGGTTTAGGAGAACTTAAGCGGCAGGTTTTGATAATTAACGCAGCAGGTTAGGATACTTAGGTTAGGGTTAGGGTTAGCTAAAATGCAAAAAAACGAATAAGCAACTTTTGCCGTCAATTTTACAAAAGCTGTATACCATCTAGACTTGACCCTCCCTGTGCTGCTCTCAGTTGGCAAGGGCACCGCGCTTTGAAAACCTGCATCATAGCTCCACCTGCAGGCCAATCAAGAACTGCAGTTGGTTTTCTGCCACTGCCCCATGCATTGTGAACCAAACCTTGATTTTTGGCGTTTCAAACCTTGACATGTAGGTACATGTTAGACAGATACGTGACATTTCTAAGCACAATTGTAAGTTAACTGTATTTTGTTGTTTGAGATAGAGAGATAGCCCGGGTTAAGAAAATAACACAACAAAAACAGAACAGCCTACCAACCTTACCTGTATCTGGTGTCCCAGTGGCTTGCCATAACTGGTCAAAAGCAGGGCAAAATATTTTAGTGGCCCCCCTCTTGATGGTGGAGAGAAAGTGTTACATTTTACAAGTTCATTTCCTGCAATTCTACACATTTTGCCATTGGGGTGTAGAGAAAATGTTGCGGTTTTAAAGCAAGTTTTCTGTAGTTCTACATATTTTGCCTTGGGGCAGAGAATTTTCTTGAACTTTTACATCTCATTTCCTGAAATTCTACAATTTTTTTGTAGTGACTTATGTCATATTAATATGATATCTGAGTTAGAATGACTAACACAATCGATGTGGCTCCCTGGAGGTCAGGGCCCCTGGGCACTTAACCAGACAATAGGTATTTGGTCATGATTATTACTAAGTTGTCGCAATTTTCTTTATTGAGACGTGTAATGGAAACAACAGAGATATGTTCTAAAGATAGACGTTGTTATCTGGCTAACTTTCTTTATTGAGACAAATGGTGATGGGAAAAGTGTTTTTTCGAATAAAGGATGATTGCCGAATAATTTTGAAGGTATGTGCACATGACATCTCATGTAACTAACTGTTAAAGCTCCACTCCACATTTTATTCTAAATGCCTACTGCAGCGTTCCCCATTTTCATTGTTGGACATAAAAGACAAAAAAAAAACAGTAAATCAGCTCCAAGTGATTTCAATTGTGGTAATATGTTCCCAAGTATTCCCACGGACAATAGAAAGACACATGATGACATACAGATGTAAGTAAGCTGTCAATTTGCATTCTACAAATTATTTTCAATTATGTTCTGGCCTCTTAACCATCCGATGAAGAAACATGTGTCCAACGGCTTAATCTAGTTGATGATCCCTGGTCTATAGGCTGAATCTAGTTGATGGTCCCTGGCCTATAGGCTGAATCTAGTTGATGGTCCCTGGTCTATAGGCTGAATCTAGTTGATGATCCCTGGCCTACAGGCTGAATCTAGTTGATGATCCCTGGCCTATAGGCTGAATCTAGTTGATGATCCCTGGCCTATAGGCTGAATCTAGTTGATGATCCCTGGCCTATAGGCTGAATCTAGTTGATGGTCCCTGGTCTATAGGCTGAATCTAGTTGATGATCCCTGGCCTATAGGCTGAATCTAGTTGATGATCCCTGGCCTATAGGCTGAATCTAGTTGACGGTCCCTGGCCTATAGGCTGAATCTAGTTGATGGTCCCTGGCCTATAGGCTGAATCTAGTAGATGGTCCCTGGCCTATAGGCTGAATCTAGTTGATGATCCCTGGCCTATAGGCTGAATCTAGTTGATGGTCCCTGGCCTATAGGCTGAATCTAGTAGATGGTCCCTGGCCTATAGGCTGAATCTAGTTGATGATCCCTGGCCTATAGGCTGAATCTAGTTGATGGTCCCTGGCCTATAGGCTGAATCTAGTTGATGATCCCTGGCCTATAGGCTGAATCTAGTTGATGGTCCCTGGCCTATAGGCTGAATCTAGTAGATGGTCCCTGGTCTATAGGCTGAATCTAGTTGATGATCCCTGGCCTATAGGCTGAATCTAGTTGATGATCCCTGGCCTATAGGCTGAATCTAGTTGATGATCCCTGGCCTATAGGCTGAATCTAGTTGATGGTCCCTGGCCTATAGGCTGAATCTAGTTGATGATCCCTGGCCTATAGGCTGAATCTAGTTGATGGTCCCTGGCCTATAGGCTGAATCTAGTAGATGGTCCCTGGTCTATAGGCTGAATCTAGTTGATGATCCCTGGCCTATAGGCTGAATCTAGTTGATGATCCCTGGCCTATAGGCTGAATCTAGTTGATGATCCCTGGCCTATAGGCTGAATCTAGTTGATGGTCCCTGGCCTATAGGCTGAATCTAGTTGATGGTCCCTGGCCTATAGGCTGAATCTAGTTGATGATCCCTGGCCTATAGGCTGAATCTAGTTGATGATCCCTGGCCTATAGGCTGAATCTAGTTGATGATCCCTGGCCTATAGGCTGAATCTAGTTGATGATCCCTGGCCTATAGGCTGAATCTAGTTGATGGTCCCTGGCCTATAGGCTGAAACTAGTTGATGGTCCCTGGCCTATAGGCTGAATCTAGTTGATGATCCCTGGCCTATAGGCTGAATCTAGTTGATGATCCCTGGCCTATAGGCTGAATCTAGTTGATGATCCCTGGCCTATAGGCTGAATCTAGTAGATGGTCCCTGGCCTATAGGCTGAATCTAGTAGATGGTCCCTGGCCTATAGGCTGAATCTAGTTGATGGTCCCTGGCCTATAGGCTGAATCTAGTTGATGGTCCCTGGCCTATAGGCTGAATCTAGTTGATGGTCCCTGGCCTATAGGCTGAATCTAGTTGATGATCCCTGGCCTATAGGCTGAATCTAGTTGATGGTCCCTGGCCTATAGGCTGAATCTAGTTGATGATCCCTGGCCTATAGGCTGAATCTAGTTGATGATCCCTGGCCTATAGGCTGAATCTAGTTGATGGTCCCTGGCCTATAGGCTGAATCTAGTTGATGATCCCTGGCCTATAGGCTGAATCTAGTAGATGGTCCCTGGCCTATAGGCTGAATCTAGTTGATGGTCCCTGGCCTATAGGCTGAATCTAGTTGATGATCCCTGGCCTATAGGCTGAATCTAGTAGATGGTCCCTGGCCTATAGGCTGAATCTAGTTGATGGTCCCTGGCCTATTGGCTGAATCTAGTTGATGATCCCTGGCCTATAGGCTGAGTCTAGTTGATGATCCCTGGCCTATAGGCTGAATCTAGTTGATGATCCCTGGCCTATAGGCTGAATCTAGTTGATGATCCCTGGCCTATAGGCTGAATCTAGTTGATGATCCCTGGCCTATAGGCTGAATCTAGTTGATGATCCCTGGCCTATAGGCTGAATCTAGTTGATGATCCCTGGCCTATAGGCTGAATCTAGTTGATGATCCCTGGCCTATAGGCTGAATCTAGTTGATGGTCCCTGGCCTATAGGCTGAATCTAGTTGATGATCCCTGGCCTATAGGCTGAATCTAGTAGATGGTCCCTGGCCTATAGGCTGAATCTAGTTGATGATCCCTGGCCTATTGGCTGAATCTAGTTGATGATCCCTGGCCTATAGGCTGAGTCTAGTTGATGATCCCTGGCCTATAGGCTGAATCTAGTTGATGATCCCTGGCCTATAGGCTGAATCTAGTTGATGATCCCTGGCCTATAGGCTGAATCTAGTTGATGATCCCTGGCCTATAGGCTGAATCTAGTTGATGATCCCTGGCCTATAGGCTGAATCTAGTTGATGATCCCTGGCCTATAGGCTGAATCTAGTTGATGATCCCTGGCCTATAGGCTGAATCTAGTAGATGGTCCCTGGCCTATAGGCTGAATCTAGTTGATGATCCCTGGCCTATAGGCTGAATCTAGTTGATGATCCCTGGCCTATAGGCTGAATCTAGTTGATGATCCCTGGCCTATAGGCTGAATCTAGTTGATGATCCCTGGCCTATAGGCTGAATCTAGTTGATGATCCCTGGCCTATAGGCTGAATCTAGTTGATGGTCCCTGGCCTATAGGCTGAATCTAGTTGATGATCCCTGGCCTATAGGCTGAATCTAGTTGATGATCCCTGGCCTATAGGCTGAATCTAGTTGATGATCCCTGGCCTATAGGCTGAATCTAGTTGATGATCCCTGGCCTATAGGCTGAATCTAGTTGATGATCCCTGGCCTATAGGCTGAATCTAGTTGATGATCCCTGGCCTATAGGCTGAATCTAGTTGATGATCCCTGGCCTATAGGCTGAATCTAGTTGATGATCCCTGGCCTATAGGCTGAATCTAGTAGATGATCCCTGGCCTATAGGCTGAATCTAGTTGATGGTCCCTGGCCTATAGGCTGAATCTAGTTGATGATCCCTGGCCTATAGGCTGAATCTAGTTGATGATCCCTGGCCTATAGGCTGAATCTAGTAGATGATCCCTGGCCTATAGGCTGAATCTAGTTGATGATCCCTGGCCTATAGGCTGAATCTAGTTGATGATCCCTGGCCTATAGGCTGAATCTAGTTGATGATCCCTGGCCTATAGGCTGAATCTAGTTGATGGTCCCTGGCCTATAGGCTGAATCTAGTTGATGATCCCTGGCCTATAGGCTGAATCTAGTAGATGATCCCTGGCCTATAGGCTGAATCTAGTAGATGATCCCTGGCCTATAGGCTGAATCTAGTTGATGGTCCCTGGCCTATAGGCTGAATCTAGTTGATGATCCCTGGCCTATAGGCTGAATCTAGTTGATGGTCCCTGGCCTATAGGCTGAATCTAGTTGATGATCCCTGGCCTATAGGCTGAATCTAGTTGATGATCCCTGGCCTATAGGCTGAATCTAGTTGATGATCCCTGGCCTATAGGCTGAATCTAGTAGATGATCCCTGGCCTATAGGCTGAATCTAGTAGATGATCCCTGGCCTATAGGCTGAATCTAGTTGATGGTCCCTGGTCTATAGGCTGAATCTAGTTGATGGTCCCTGGTCTATAGGCTGAATCTAGTTGATGATCCCTGGCCTATAGGCTGAATCTAGTAGATGATCCCTGGCCTATAGGCTGAATCTAGTAGATGATCCCTGGCCTATAGGCTGAATCTAGTTGATGGTCCCTGGCCTATAGGCTGAATCTAGTTGATGGTCCCTGGCCTATAGGCTGAATCTAGTTGATGGTCCCTGGCCTATAGGCTGAATCTAGTTGATGGTCCCTGGCCTATAGGCTGAATCTAGTTGATGGTCCCTGGCCTATAGGCTGAATCTAGTTGATGGTCCCTGGTCTATAGGCTGAATCTAGTAGATGGTCCCTGGTCTATAGGCTGAATCTAGTAGATGGTCCCTGGTCTATAGGCTGAATCTAGTAGATGGTCCCTGGTCTATAGGCTGAATCTAGTAGATGGTCCCTGGTCTATAGGCTGAATCTAGTAGATGGTCCCTGGTCTATAGGCTGAATCTAGTTGATGATCCCTGGCCTATAGGCTGAGTCTAGTTGATGATCCCTGGCCTATAGGCTGAATCTAGTTGATGATCCCTGGCCTATAGGCTGAATCTAGTTGATGATCCCTGGCCTATAGGCTGAATCTAGTTGATGATCCCTGGCCTATAGGCTGAATCTAGTTGATGATCCCTGGCCTATAGGCTGAATCTAGTTGATGATCCCTGGTCTATAGGCTGAATCTAGTTGATGGTCCCTGGCCTATAGGCTGAATCTAGTAGATGATCCCTGGTCTATAGGCTGAGTCTAGTTGATGGTCCCTGGCCTATAGGCTGAATCTAGTTGATGGTCCCTGGCCTATAGGCTGAATCTAGTTGATGGTCCCTGGTCTATAGGCTGAATCTAGTTGATGGTCCCTGGTCTATAGGCTGAGTCTAGTTGATGATCCCTGGCCTATAGGCTGAATCTAGTTGATGGTCCCTGGCCTATAGGCTGAATCTAGTTGATGGTCCCTGGTCTATAGGCTGAATCTAGTTGATGATCCCTGGCCTATAGGCTGAATCTAGTTGATGATCCCTGGCCTATAGGCTGAGTCTAGTTGATGGTCCCTGGTCTATAGGCTGAATCTAGTAGATGATCCCTGGCCTATAGGCTGAATCTAGTTGATGATCCCTGGCCTATAGGCTGAATCTAGTAGATGATCCCTGGCCTATAGGCTGAATCTAGTTGATGATCCCTGGCCTATAGGCTGAATCTAGTAGATGATCCCTGGCCTATAGGCTGAATCTAGTTGATGATCCCTGGTCTATAGGCTGAATCTAGTTGATGGTCCCTGGTCTATAGGCTGAATCTAGTAGATGATCCCTGGCCTATAGGCTGAATCTAGTTGATGATCCCTGGCCTATAGGCTGAATCTAGTTGATGATCCCTGGCCTATAGGCTGAATCTAGTAGATGATCCCTGGCCTATAGGCTGAATCTAGTAGATGATCCCTGGCCTATAGGCTGAATCTAGTAGATGATCCCTGGTCTATAGGCTGAATCTAGTAGATGATCCCTGGTCTATAGGCTGAATCTAGTAGATGATCCCTGGCCTATAGGCTGAATCTAGTTGATGATCCCTGGTCTATAGGCTGAGTCTAGTAGATGATCCCTGGTCTATAGGCTGAATCTAGTAGATGATCCCTGGTCTATAGGCTGAATCTAGTAGATGGTCCCTGGCCTATAGGCTGAGTCTAGTTGATGATCCCTGGTCTATAGGCTGAATCTAGTTGATGGTCCCTGGTCTATAGGCTGAATCTAGTAGATGATCCCTGGCCTATAGGCTGAATCTAGTAGATGATCCCTGGCCTATAGGCTGAATCTAGTAGATGATCCCTGGTCTATAGGCTGAATCTAGTTGATGGTCCCTGGCCTATAGGCTGAATCTAGTAGATGATCCCTGGCCTATAGGCTGAATCTAGTAGATGATCCCTGGCCTATAGGCTGAATCTAGTAGATGATCCCTGGTCTATAGGCTGAATCTAGTTGATGATCCCTGGTCTATAGGCTGAATCTAGTAGATGATCCCTGGCCTATAGGCTGAATCTAGTTGATGATCCCTGGTCTATAGGCTGAATCTAGTTGATGATCCCTGGTCTATAGGCTGAATCTAGTTGATGATCCCTGGTCTATAGGCTGAGTCTAGTTGATGATCCCTGGCCTATAGGCTGAATCTAGTTGATGATCCCTGGTCTATAGGCTGAATCTAGTTGATGATCCCTGGTCTATAGGCTGAGTCTAGTTGATGATCCCTGGCCTATAGGCTGAATCTAGTAGATGATCCCTGGTCTATAGGCTGAGTCTAGTAGATGGTCCCTGGTCTATAGGCTGAATCTAGTTGATGATCCCTGGTCTATAGGCTGAGTCTAGTTGATGATCCCTGGCCTATAGGCTGAATCTAGTAGATGATCCCTGGTCTATAGGCTGAGTCTAGTAGATGGTCCCTGGCCTATAGGCTGAATCTAGTTGATGATCCCTGGCCTATAGGCTGAGTCTAGTTGATGGTCCCTGGCCTATAGGCTGAATCTAGTTGATGATCCCTGGCCTATAGGCTGAGTCTAGTAGATGGTCCCTGGCCTATAGGCTGAATCTAGTAGATGATCCCTGGCCTATAGGCTGAATCTAGTTGATGATCCCTGGTCTATAGGCTGAATCTAGTTGATGATCCCTGGTCTATAGGCTGAGTCTAGTTGATGATCCCTGGCCTATAGGCTGAATCTAGTAGATGATCCCTGGTCTATAGGCTGAGTCTAGTAGATGGTCCCTGGTCTATAGGCTGAATCTAGTTGATGATCCCTGGTCTATAGGCTGAGTCTAGTTGATGATCCCTGGCCTATAGGCTGAATCTAGTAGATGATCCCTGGTCTATAGGCTGAGTCTAGTAGATGGTCCCTGGCCTATAGGCTGAATCTAGTTGATGATCCCTGGCCTATAGGCTGAGTCTAGTTGATGGTCCCTGGCCTATAGGCTGAATCTAGTAGATGATCCCTGGCCTATAGGCTGAATCTAGTAGATGATCCCTGGTCTATAGGCTGAATCTAGTAGATGATCCCTGGTCTATAGGCTGAATCTAGTAGATGATCCCTGGCCTATAGGCTGAATCTAGTTGATGATCCCTGGTCTATAGGCTGAGTCTAGTAGATGATCCCTGGTCTATAGGCTGAATCTAGTAGATGATCCCTGGTCTATAGGCTGAATCTAGTAGATGGTCCTTGGCCTATAGGCTGAGTCTAGTTGATGATCCCTGGTCTATAGGCTGAATCTAGTTGATGGTCCCTGGTCTATAGGCTGAATCTAGTAGATGATCCCTGGCCTATAGGCTGAATCTAGTTGATGATCCCTGCTCTATAGGCTGAATCTAGTTGATGATCCCTGGTCTATAGGCTGAATCTAGTTGATGATCCCTGGTCTATAGGCTGAGTCTAGTTGATGATCCCTGGCCTATAGGCTGAATCTAGTTGATGATCCCTGGTCTATAGGCTGAATCTAGTTGATGATCCCTGGTCTATAGGCTGAGTCTAGTTGATGATCCCTGGCCTATAGGCTGAATCTAGTAGATGTTCCCTGGTCTATAGGCTGAGTCTAGTAGATGGTCCCTGGTCTATAGGCTGAATCTAGTTGATGATCCCTGGTCTATAGGCTGAGTCTAGTTGATGATCCCTGGCCTATAGGCTGAATCTAGTAGATGATCCCTGGTCTATAGGCTGAGTCTAGTAGATGGTCCCTGGCCTATAGGCTGAATCTAGTTGATGATCCCTGGCCTATAGGCTGAGTCTAGTTGATGGTCCCTGGCCTATAGGCTGAATCTAGTTGATGATCCCTGGCCTATAGGCTGAGTCTAGTAGATGGTCCCTGGCCTATAGGCTGAATCTAGTAGATGATCCCTGGCCTATAGGCTGAATCTCTTTGATGATCCCTGGTCTATAGGCTGAATCTAGTTGATGATCCCTGGTCTATAGGCTGAGTCTAGTTGATGATCCCTGGCCTATAGGCTGAATCTAGTAGATGATCCCTGGTCTATAGGCTGAGTCTAGTAGATGGTCCCTGGTCTATAGGCTGAATCTAGTTGATGATCCCTGGTCTATAGGCTGAGTCTAGTTGATGATCCCTGGCCTATAGGCTGAATCTAGTAGATGATCCCTGGTCTATAGGCTGAGTCTAGTAGATGGTCCCTGGCCTATAGGCTGAATCTAGTTGATGATCCCTGGCCTATAGGCTGAGTCTAGTTGATGGTCCCTGGCCTATAGGCTGAATCTAGTTGATGATCCCTGGCCTATAGGCTGAGTCTAGTAGATGGTCCCTGGCCTATAGGCTGAATCTAGTAGATGATCCCTGGCCTATAGGCTGAATCTAGTTGATGGTCCCTGGCCTATAGGCTGAATCTAGTTGATGGTCCCTGGCCTATAGGCTGAATCTAGTTGATGGTCCCTGGCCTATAGGCTGAATCTAGTTGATGATCCCTGGCCTATAGGCTGAATCTAGTAGATGATCCCTGGCCTATAGGCTGAGTCTAGTAGATGGTCCCTGGCCTATAGGCTGAGTCTAGTTGATGGTCCCTGGTCTATAGGCTGAGTCTAGTTGATGATCCCTGGCCTATAGGCTGAATCTAGTTGATGATCCCTGGCCTATAGGCTGAGTCTAGTAGATGATCCCTGGCCTATAGGCTGAGTCTAGTAGATGATCCCTGGCCTATAGGCTGAATCTAGTAGATGGTCCCTGGCCTATAGGCTGAGTCTAGTTGATGGTCCCTGGCCTATAGGCTGAATCTAGTAGATGGTCCCTGGCCTATAGGCTGAATCTAGTAGATGATCCCTGGCCTATAGGCTGAATCTAGTTGATGGTCCCTGGCCTATAGGCTGAGTCTAGTTGATGGTCCCTGGCCTATAGGCTGAATCTAGTAGATGGTCCCTGGCCTATAGGCTGAATCTAGTAGATGATCCCTGGCCTATAGGCTGAATCTAGTTGATGATCCCTGGCCTATAGGCTGAATCTAGTAGATGATCCCTGGTCTATAGGCTGAGTCTAGTAGATGGTCCCTGGCCTATAGGCTGAATCTAGTAGATGATCCCTGGCCTATAGGCTGAATCTAGTTGATGATCCCTGGCCTATAGGCTGAATCTAGTAGATGATCCCTGGCCTATAGGCTGAGTCTAGTAGATGGTCCCTGGCCTATAGGCTGAGTCTAGTTGATGGTCCCTGGCCTATAGGCTGAATCTAGTAGATGGTCCCTGGCCTATAGGCTGAATCTAGTAGATGATCCCTGGCCTATAGGCTGAATCTAGTTGATGGTCCCTGGCCTATAGGCTGAGTCTAGTTGATGGTCCCTGGCCTATAGGCTGAATCTAGTAGATGGTCCCTGGCCTATAGGCTGAATCTAGTAGATGATCCCTGGCCTATAGGCTGAATCTAGTAGATGGTCCCTGGCCTATAGGCTGAATCTAGTAGATGATCCCTGGCCTATAGGCTGAGTCTAGTTGATGGTCCCTGGCCTATAGGCTGAATCTAGTAGATGATCCCTGGCCTATAGGCTGAATCTAGTTGATGATCCCTGGCCTATAGGCTGAATCTAGTAGATGATCCCTGGTCTATAGGCTGAATCTAGTAGATGATCCCTGGCCTATAGGCTGAGTCTAGTAGATGGTCCCTGGCCTATAGGCTGAGTCTAGTTGATGGTCCCTGGTCTATAGGCTGAGTCTAGTTGATGATCCCTGGCCTATAGGCTGAATCTAGTTGATGATCCCTGGCCTATAGGCTGAGTCTAGTAGATGATCCCTGGCCTATAGGCTGAGTCTAGTAGATGATCCCTGGCCTATAGGCTGAATCTAGTAGATGGTCCCTGGCCTATAGGCTGAGTCTAGTTGATGGTCCCTGGCCTATAGGCTGAATCTAGTAGATGGTCCCTGGCCTATAGGCTGAATCTAGTAGATGATCCCTGGCCTATAGGCTGAATCTAGTTGATGGTCCCTGGCCTATAGGCTGAGTCTAGTTGATGGTCCCTGGCCTATAGGCTGAATCTAGTAGATGGTCCCTGGCCTATAGGCTGAATCTAGTAGATGATCCCTGGCCTATAGGCTGAATCTAGTTGATGATCCCTGGCCTATAGGCTGAATCTAGTAGATGATCCCTGGTCTATAGGCTGAGTCTAGTAGATGGTCCCTGGCCTATAGGCTGAATCTAGTAGATGATCCCTGGCCTATAGGCTGAATCTAGTTGATGATCCCTGGCCTATAGGCTGAATCTAGTAGATGATCCCTGGCCTATAGGCTGAGTCTAGTAGATGGTCCCTGGCCTATAGGCTGAGTCTAGTTGATGGTCCCTGGCCTATAGGCTGAATCTAGTAGATGGTCCCTGGCCTATAGGCTGAATCTAGTAGATGATCCCTGGCCTATAGGCTGAATCTAGTTGATGGTCCCTGGCCTATAGGCTGAGTCTAGTTGATGGTCCCTGGCCTATAGGCTGAATCTAGTAGATGGTCCCTGGCCTATAGGCTGAATCTAGTAGATGATCCCTGGCCTATAGGCTGAGTCTAGTTGATGGTCCCTGGCCTATAGGCTGAATCTAGTAGATGATCCCTGGCCTATAGGCTGAATCTAGTTGATGATCCCTGGCCTATAGGCTGAATCTAGTAGATGATCCCTGGTCTATAGGCTGAATCTAGTTGATGATCCCTGGCCTATAGGCTGAATCTAGTTGATGATCCCTGGCCTATAGGCTGAATCTAGTTGATGATCCCTGGCCTATAGGCTGAGTCTAGTTGATGATCCCTGGTCTATAGGCTGAGTCTAGTAGATGGTCCCTGGCCTATAGGCTGAATCTAGTTGATGATCCCTGGCCTATAGGCTGAATCTAGTTGATGATCCCTGGCCTATAGGCTGAATCTAGTAGATGATCCCTGGTCTATAGGCTGAATCTAGTTGATGATCCCTGGCCTATAGGCTGAATCTAGTTGATGATCCCTGGCCTATAGGCTGAATCTAGTTGATGATCCCTGGCCTATAGGCTGAGTCTAGTTGATGATCCCTGGTCTATAGGCTGAGTCTAGTAGATGGTCCCTGGTCTATAGGCTGAGTCTAGTAGATGGTCCCTGGTCTATAGGCTGAGTCTAGTAGATGATCCCTGGTCTATAGGCTGAGTCTAGTAGATGGTCCCTGGTCTATAGGCTGAGTCTAGTAGATGATCCCTGGTCTATAGGCTGAGTCTAGTAGATGGTCCCTGGTCTATAGGCTGAGTCTAGTAGATGGTCCCTGGTCTATAGGCTGAGTCTAGTAGATGATCCCTGGTCTATAGGCTGAGTCTAGTAGATGATCCCTGGCCTATAGGCTGAGTCTAGTTGATGATCCCTGGTCTATAGGCTGAGTCTAGTAGATGGTCCCTGGTCTATAGGCTGAGTCTAGTAGATGATCCCTGGTCTATAGGCTGAGTCTAGTAGATGATCCCTGGTCTATAGGCTGAGTCTAGTTGATGATCCCTGGTCTATAGGCTGAATCTAGTTGATGATCCCTGGCCTATAGGCTGAATCTAGTTGATGGTCCCTGGCCTATAGGCTGAGTCTAGTAGATGATCCCTGGTCTATAGGCTGAATCTAGTAGATGATCCCTGGCCTATAGGCTGAATCTAGTTGATGGTCCCTGGCCTATAGGCTGAATCTAGTTGATGGTCCCTGGCCTATAGGCTGAATCTAGTTGATGATCCCTGGCCTATAGGCTGAATCTAGTAGATGATCCCTGGCCTATAGGCTGAGTCTAGTAGATGGTCCCTGGCCTATAGGCTGAGTCTAGTTGATGGTCCCTGGTCTATAGGCTGAGTCTAGTTGATGATCCCTGGCCTATAGGCTGAATCTAGTTGATGATCCCTGGCCTATAGGCTGAGTCTAGTAGATGATCCCTGGCCTATAGGCTGAGTCTAGTAGATGATCCCTGGCCTATAGGCTGAATCTAGTAGATGGTCCCTGGCCTATAGGCTGAGTCTAGTTGATGGTCCCTGGCCTATAGGCTGAATCTAGTAGATGGTCCCTGGCCTATAGGCTGAATCTAGTAGATGATCCCTGGCCTATAGGCTGAATCTAGTTGATGGTCCCTGGCCTATAGGCTGAGTCTAGTAGATGATCCCTGGTCTATAGGCTGAATCTAGTAGATGGTCCCTGGCCTATAGGCTGAATCTAGTTGATGATCCCTGGCCTATAGGCTGAATCTAGTAGATGGTCCCTGGCCTACTTCTGCTTTGCAGGACAAGGATTGTCTTGACTTGCAAGAACGCTTGTGTTTCTTCACCTTGCTTTTCTGGTTGGCTGATGCAAGTTTCATCATCCAATTATTTCATCTCTACAGGAGTGCATGTTTCACCAGGGCATGGACCGTGGCGATACGTTGGCACATGAGAATTATTAGAATACGGCAAATATTAGTCAATTATTGCATTCTATTCATGCTGGCTTTCACAAGCTACCTGAGACATGAAACAGATAGGTGGGAGAGCATACAGGCTGTCACCAATTTTTATATGGAATTTGCCTAAATGGGTAATAGAAATACTGCAACCACTTCATTTTTATAGGACACTATTGTTTTTGTTGTTGTTGGTGTGACTTTATTACATCCAGCTGACATCACTACATCCAGCTGACTTCATTACATCCAGCTGACTTCACTACATCCAGCTGACTTCACTACATCCAGCTGACTTCATTACATCCAGCTGACTTCACTACATCCAGCTGACTTCACTACATCCAGCTGACTTCATTACATCCAGCTGACTTCATTACATCCAGCTGACTTCATTACATCCAGCTGACTTCATTACATCCAGCTGACTTCATTACATCCAGCTGACATCATTACATCCAGCTGACTTCACTACATCCAGCTGACTTCACTACATCCAGCTGACTTCATTACATCCAGCTGACATCATTACATCCAGCTGACTTCACTACATCCAGCTGACTTCATTACATCCAGCTGACTTCATTACATCCAGCTGACGTCATTACATCCAGCTGACGTCATTACATCCAGCTGACTTCATTACATCCAGCTGACTTCACTACATCCAGCTGACATCATTACATCCAGCTGACGTCATTACATCCAGCTGACCTCATTACATCCAGCTGACCTCATTACATCCAGCTGACTTCATTACATCCAGCTGACGTCATTACATCCAGCTGACTTCATTACATCCAGCTGACGTCATTACATCCAGCTGACGTCATTACATCCAGCTGACTTCATTACATCCAGCTGACTTCATTACATCCAGCTGACTTCACTACATCCAGCTGACTTCACTACATCCAGCTGACTTCATTACATCCAGCTGACTTCATTACATCCAGCTGACTTCATTACATCCAGCTGACTTCACTACATCCAGCTGACTTCATTACATCCAGCTGACTTCATTACATCCAGCTGACTTCATTACATCCAGCTGACTTCATTACATCCAGCTGACTTCATTACATCCAGCTGACTTCATTACATCCAGCTGACATCATTACATCCAGCTGACTTCATTACATCCAGCTGACATCATTACATCCAGCTGACATCATTACATCCAGCTGACTTCATTACATCCAGCTGACTTCATTACATCCAGCTGACTTCATTACATCCAGCTGACTTCATTACATCCAGCTGACTTCATTACATCCAGCTGACATCATTACATCCAGCTGACTTCATTACATCCAGCTGACTTCATTACATCCAGCTGACTTCATTACATCCAGCTGACATCATTACATCCAGCTGACGTCATTACATCCAGCTGACTTCATTACATCCAGCTGACTTCATTACATCCAGCTGACATCATTACATCCAGCTGACTTCATTACATCCAGCTGACATCATTACATCCAGCTGACTTCATTACATCCAGCTGACATCATTACATCCAGCTGACTTCATTACATCCAGCTGACTTCATTACATCCAGCTGACTTCATTACATCCAGCTGACTTCATTACATCCAGCTGACTTCATTACATCCAGCTGACTTCATTACATCCAGCTGACTTCATTACATCCAGCTGACTTCACTACATCCAGCTGACTTCATTACATCCAGCTGACTTCATTACATCCAGCTGATAACAAAACAGTGGACATGTTAATAGAAGAATAGCTACTGATGAACACAACAAGATATAATCTTCTGATGCACAAACACATTTTAAAATTGCACCTGGTGTATTCTACTATTATTACTCTCATTAGTAAGAATAGTGGCCTAGTGGACACCTAAATACCAAGGTAATCCAACCAGTCGAAAAAACCAATGCCCTCTAACAAGAAGGACATATGAAATATTTACAAATGAAGAGGTTTCACAGGGAGCAAAAATGTCTAAACTGAGGAACAATGACCCTTTTATAAATCAATTCATCCCTAATAAATCTAAATTGAGTTGGTCAGTGTGTAACCTGTATAGGGTATGTATGTACGGATGCTCTGCAGTTTAAATCCAGAGTCATTGATTGAAGCGCAGGAGGCCGGTATGGTCATCCATTCTACTCTGCTCCTGGTGTCAACCCCCACGGCTTTATCTGATGAATTCATTCAAAGATTAAAATGCACAGAATAAAGACCCACCAATCTATGGCCCTTCACTATTGAGTTAAATCAACATTCTCTAGTCCTCAATATTTAGATCTTGTTTCTCAGCACAGAAAATCAATAAGGACTGCAGTGTAGAGGGGTGGATGGAGTTGGTCAGGAGTCAGGACTGCAGTGGAGAGGGGTGGATGGCGTTGGTCAGGAGTCGGGACTGCAGTGGAGAGGGGTGGATGGAGTTGGTCAGGAGTCGGGACTGCAGTGGAGAGGGGTGGATGGCGTTGGTCAGGAGTCAGGACTGCAGTGGAGAGAGGTGGATGGAGTTGGTCAGGAGTCGGGACTGCAGTGTAGAGGGGTGGATGGAGTTGGTCAGGAGTCGGGACTGCAGTGGAGAGGTGTGGATGGAGTTGGTCAGGAGTCAGGACTGCAGTGGAGAGGGGTGGATGGAGTTGGTCAGGAGTCGGGACTGCAGTGGAGAGGGGTGGATGGAGTTGGTCAGGAGTCGGGATTGCAGTGGAGAGGGGTGGATGGAGTTGGTCAGGAGTCAGGACTGCAGTGGAGAGGGGTGGATGGCGTTGGTCAGGAGTCGGGACTGCAGTGTAGAGGGGTGGATGGAGTTGGTCAGGAGTCGGGACTGCAGTGGAGAGGGGTGGATGGAGTTGGTCAGGAGTCGGGACTGCAGTGGAGAGGGGTGGATGGAGTTGGTCAGGAGTCGGGACTGCAGTGGAGAGGCGTGGATGGCGTTGGTCAGGAGTCAGGACTGCAGTGGAGAGGCGTGGATGGAGTTGGTCAGGAGTCAGGACTGCAGTGGAGAGGGGTGGATGGAGTTGGTCAGGAGTCGGGACTGCAGTGGAGAGGGGTGGATGGAGTTGGTCAGGAGTCAGGATTGCAGTGGAGAGGGGTGGATGGAGTTGGTCAGGAGTCAGGACTGCAGTGGAGAGGGGTGGATGGAGTTGGTCAGGAGTCAGGACTGCAGTGGAGAGGGGTGGATGGAGTTGGTCAGGAGTCGGGACTGCAGTGTAGAGGGGTGGATGGAGTTGGTCAGGAGTCGGGACTGCAGTGGAGAGGCGTGGATGGAGTTGGTCAGGAGTCAGGACTGCAGTGGAGAGGCGTGGATGGAGTTGGTCAGGAGTCGGGACTGCAGTGTAGAGGGGTGGATGGAGTTGGTCAGGAGTCAGGACTGCAGTGGAGAGGGGTGGATGGAGTTGGTCAGGAGTCGGGACTGCAGTGGAGAGTTCGGACCAGACAGACAAACAGACAGCATTGTGGAACAATGGTCAGCAGGCCACTGAACTGAACAGATCAAATCCTATACATGGTATTATGCTGTGTACCATGCAGTACTGGATGCATGCGATTCCAGACACAGCAAAATGCTCTTGGGTATTGGTGAACATTCTGGTGCAACGTGACTCACCCAGGTAGGTGCTGTACATTGGGGAAGGGGTGAGTTACCCAAGTTGATGTTTTGGGTTTGAGGGAAACACCACACATAAACACAGATCATTCTCATCCTAATTTATCCTCATCCTCATCATCTCCCTCATCCTCATCATCATCATTCTCTCACTCCAGATTCAGTCAAAGTGCATTTGATCCAGAGTTTGATTCAATATTGTCTCCTGTCTTTTCACAGGTGTTGATAACGACCTATCGTACCAAGACACTCGTTATAGCAGTGGGCACTACCAGACACTAATGACACTAATAAAGGCAGTCTTACCTGTTAGCAGAGTGAATGGGTGGAAAAGGTGAACTCAGAAAGAAGCTGTGCACAATGAATATCCTGAAGGGAACCCTGTCAAATCACATGCAATCACTCCTTCTCACACCTCTGTTAGGCTTTGACCATTAGATCCACTTTTAGTGTCCTATTGCCATGGCAACCTTTAGGAGGATGTAGTCAATTGAAGTTCTGGGCTGGGTAGTGGAAATAATGCAGTCGTCCAATGGCTGGCCCAGGTTTTAATAAGGGAAGGGGGAAGTTGTGGGCCTATATCAGGGCCTCTATCAGACAGGAGGACAGGCGAGCTGACCAGTCTGACTTCCTCATTTGTCTTGGAAATGAGACGCTGAGTTATAGAGCAACATGAATGACTTTGATCAAGCCCCTTTATGTAGAGTCAAGTGGATAGGAGGAGTGTGTGTGTGTGTGTGTGTGTGTGTGTGGACGTGTTTAACTATTCTTGTGGGGACCAGAAGTCCCTACAAGAATAGTAAACGAACAAAAAGTTGACCAGCTGGGGACATTTTGTTAGTCCCCACAAGGTCAAATGCTATTTCTAGGTGGTTTAGGGTTAAGGTTAGAATTAGTGTTAGGCGTTAGAATTAAGTTAAATATTAAGGTTAGGAGCTAGGGTTAGTTGTAGGGTTAGGGTTAGGAGCTAGGGTTAGGTTTAGGGTTAGGATAAAGTTTAGGTTTTTGGGTTAGGGTTAGGGTTAGGGTTAGGGTTAAGGTTAGGGTTAGGGTTAGGGTAAGAGTACGGGTTAGGATTAGGATTAGGGTTAGGTTTAGGGTTAGGGGTTAGGGAAAATAGGATTTTGAATGGGACTGAATTGTATGTCCCCACAAGGTTAGCTGTACAAGACTGTGTGTGTGTGTGTGTGTGTCTGCTGCCAGCTGGCCCTTGTGTAACCCTGGCAACTTTCGGGTGTTTGTTCTTCGATGTGTGTGCGTGTGTCCCATTGAATAAGCAAACTGAACCCCTGAAGCACAGCTGTATGTGGATCGGCCCTGAGCCTGGCAGGTGAATTGGGCGAGAGAGAGAGAGAGAGAACAGCACAGAAGTCAGGTTTCTCTAGAGTCCTCCTAGCCCTGGAGAAATACCATGGATCCCTCATGTAATGGACATTCATCACATCTGTTACTCTATTACACAATACCCCAGCCAGACTTCCACCTCTAAATCACCCATGCCAATGTGTAGATGCCAGCTTTATGGCCAATTTCCAAGTCATTTCTATATACGGGAGACAATAATATTTATGGGCTGTCAATGGAGGAGCTGGATTTAGACTGTCCATCTTCATAAAAGTATCCGCCTCTCTCCATTGGTTGGCAATGCACTGAGGCGGGTTTCTGTTTGATTTAAATCACATGATGAACATTGGCAACATCCCAAACGACATCCTATTCCCTTCATAGTGCACTACTTTTGACCAGAGCTCTATGGGGAATAGGGTGCCATTTGAGATACAGAACAGTGTCAGTTGGTATGGAGCCTGCTCATCAGTGCTCTGACTCTAATAACATGTGGCCAAGCTAATCGCATTTTATAAACACCATGGAGACAATGAAGGACACTTTAATATCTCATCGATTTGGGATTCAGATTCATTTTCAGTGTTCACTCCGTCTCTCATAAACCACTGACCGGTAAATTACATTAGAGCTGCTGATGTCTTTGTGTGTGTGTGGTGCAATGAGCATGACATTTAAATTACGTTTGCAAATAAACACCATTATTATCTCCTTTGAACACAACTATTGTTGTATGAACTTGTATTTAAGTTTTTGGGCACTCTTGATTCATGGGATATGGTCATTTGGACGACAACAACATGGTTTGAAATATTAATACTTTCTACATTTTAATTATTCTGCAATGAAGCGTAGAAACAGAGTGAGTAGATGTCTCTGGAGAATCACATGTATCTCTGCAGTGAAACCGAATGCTTACAGATGGCCTTCTGATGGGGTACTGAGGAATATTTGATCAATTGCTGCATGGGTGCATTTCTGAGTGTGGAAGTACATTTCAACGATACCAACATTTTAGTGGGTTTATATAGAACTGGTCTAATGGTTATGGGTGAATTGAACCCCGCAGAGTCGATGTCCGCGCGGAAATAGAATTAGCATCATTAAAAAAATCCCAGTCAACATCCATCTGTTCAAGCTAGATGAGGTGGATGGGCTGCGTCTCAATCCACCACATCTGCCAATGTCGGCATATTGTCAGACTATGAGACATCTGCGGTGGAAGGTGGCCGAGCTACAGCGGTGTTTGTCAGACTATGAGACGTCCCTAAAATCAGTCTCCTCACGAAAACGTTTTGCTCTACGAACCCCACAAAGGTCACAGGACTTGTCTGAAATTGGTACCTCCCATCTGCCGACTTCTGTCTGTAACGTCCGAACAGTTTGGGTTACACACTAACATGACACCTCTATGTAAAGGTGAGACTCTCACGAACACGTACATGTCTAGGATGCCCACAAGCTTCACAAGACTCGTCTGAAGGTAGCCCGATACCAGTTTTAAAAAATGAATGGAAGTACGGTATACAGTACCAGTCAAAGGTTTGGACACACCTCCTCATTCAAGGGTTTTTCTTTATTTTGATTATTTTCTACATTGTAGAATAATAGTGAAGACATCAAAACTATGAAATAACATCAGTTGTGTTGTGACAAGGTAGGGGAGGTATACAGAAGATAGCCTTATTTGGTAAAAGACCACGTCCATATTATGGCAAAAACAGCTCAAATAAGCAAAGAAAAATGACAGTCCATCATTACTTTAAGACATGAAGGTCAGTCACTCCGGAAAATTTTAAGAACTTTGAACGTTTCTTTAAGTGCAGTCTCAAAAACCATCAAGCGTTATGATGAAACTTATCCTCTTGAGAACCGCCACAGGAAAGGAAGACCCCGATTTACCTCTGTTGCAGAGGATAAGTTAATTAGAGTTAATTGCACCTCAGATTGCAGCCCAAATAAATGCTTCACAGAGTTCAAGTAACAAACACATCTCAACATCAACTGTTCAGAGGAGATAATGTGAATCAGGCCTTCATGGTTGAATTGCTGCAAAGAAACCACTACTAAAGGACACCAATAACAAGAAGAGATTTGCTTGGGCCAAGAAACACAAGCAATACTCATTAGACAGGTGGAAATCTGTCCTTTGGTCTGATGAGTCCAAATTTGAGATTTTTGGTTCCAACCACCGTGTCTTTGTGAGACGCAGAGTAGGTGAACGGATGATCTCCGCATGTGTGGTTCCCACCATGAAGCATGGAATAGGTGGTGTGATGGTTTGGGGGTGCTTTGCTGGTGACACTGTGATTTATTTAGAATTCAAGGCACACAACCAGCATGCCTACCACAGCATTCTGCAGTGATACACCATCCCATCTGGTTAGCGATGAGTGGGACTATCATTTATTTTTCAACAGGACAAGGCCCCAAAACACACCTCCAGGCTGTGTAAGGGCTATTTGACCAAGAAGGAGAGTGATACAGTGATGCAGCAGAGGACCTGGCCTCCACAATCACCCGACCTCAACCCAATTGAGATGGTTTGGAATGAGTTGGACCACAGAGGGAACGAAAAGCAGCCAACAAGTGCCCAGCATATGTGGGAACTCCAAGACTGTTGGAAAAGCATTCGTCATGAAGCTGGTTGAGGGAACGCCAAGAGTGTGCAAAACTGTCATCAAGGCAAAGGGTGGCTACTTTGAAGAATCTAAAATCTAAAATATATTTTGATTTGTTTAACACTTTTTTTGGTTACTACATGATTCCATATCTATTATTTTATAATTTTGATGTCTTCACTATTATTCTACCATAAAAACTGTGACATTTTATTAATTTCCCATGAAATAAAAAAATGATTGATTCAAGGTGTATGTGTATGCGTGTGTGTCGGTGTGAATCCTCACTGCTCTCTCACCCACGTAGCCATACAG
This sequence comes from Salvelinus alpinus, assembly GCF_045679555.1. Lineage (NCBI taxonomy): Eukaryota > Metazoa > Chordata > Actinopteri > Salmoniformes > Salmonidae > Salvelinus > Salvelinus alpinus. The sequence goes on from NC_092096.1 coordinate 23,536,615, forward strand.
ACTCCCTATCAGCCTGTCGCCCTACCCTGAGTGTGTTTGGGGATTACACACATCGTAGGGGAGGTGGGATTCATATGGGGTGAATGGGTTGGAACACACAGTCCCTCTCTATTGCTGTCACCCCCTCTCTCACCCTCTCTCACCCTCTCTCACTCTGTCTGTCTCTCTTTCTCTCACTCTGTCTCTCTCTCTCTCTCACACTGTCTGTCTCTCTCACTCTGTCTGTCTGTCTCTCTCTCTCTCTCACACTCTGTCTGTCTCTCTCTCTCTCGCACTATGTCTGTCTGTCTGTCTCTCTCTGTCTGTCTCTCTCTCACTCTGTATGTCTGTCTCTTTCTTTCACTGTCTGTCTGTCTCTCTCTCTCTCTGTCTGTCTCTCTCTCACTCTGTCTGTCTGTCTCTCTCTCTCTCTGTCTGTCTCTCTCTCTCTCACTCTGTCTGTCTGTCTCTCTCTCTCTAACTCCGTCTCTCTCTCTCTCTTTCTCAAGGCGCAGACATCGACTGTCTGTTTTCCTGCATTATTAAGACTAGATAAGAGAGATAGAGAAAGGGAAATGCAGTTTAATTAAACATTGGAAGACGTTTAAGAGCTGAAGCTGCAGAGCATATCGTCTGAAGGAGATATGATGCTATGATATGATCTTACTAAGTTCCATATGGTCTGACTCGTGTACATGTGCTATTAATTCATCATTATTATTTATTCCTTATCATCTTCATGTTATTAATCAACTTTCATCTTCGTTAAATGTTCACCGTGCTTGAACCTTTTTGGACCATGTTTGGACCTTATTGGACCATGCTTGAACCTTATTGGACCATGATTGGACAATCTGACAAGAGACATTCTAAGAACATGGAAACATTTCTCGTTCGGTTTGGTAGATAAATAACATCATTAGAAAAACGTTTGCAGAGCATTTAACAACATTTTCATCCCATAAAAAGATGGAAGATATGCCCTCATGTAGTTCAGAAAACATGGCTGAATTCTCAGAACACTTGTCAAATTGGACAAATAGAGGTTAGAAGAACATTATCTCTGGCCAACAGAAATGTTCTGAGAATTAAAATATGTTAGATTTTTTCTGCAACTGTTTTGGACATGTCCTGAGTTTGCCTAAAGTCCTTTGATGTTGTCACTGATATCCACAGACAAAAGCATGAAGATGAATCAGAATATACTGTATCTCTCTCTTTCTCTCCACCCCCTCTTTCTCTTGCTCTCTCTCCCCCTCTCTCTCTACCCCACTCTCTCTCTCGCTCTCTCTACCCCCCTCTCTTTTTTTCTCTCTCTCTACCCCCCTCTCTTTTTCTCTCTCTCTCTACCCCCATCTCTTTTTTTCTCTCTCTCTACCCCCTTTCTCTCTATCCCCTCCCTCTCTTTTTTTCTCTCTCTACCCCCTTTCTCTCTATCCCCTCCCTCTTTTTTTCTCTCTCTACCCTCTTTCTCTCTACCCCCTCTCTCTCTTTTTTCTCTCTTTCTACCCCCTTCTCTCTCACTCTCACTCTCGCCCCCTTTCTCTCCACCCCTTCTCTCTCTATCTCTACCCCCCCTCTCTCTCTCTACTCCCCCTCTCTCTGCATACTGCACCATCATATAAATCTCATGATTAATCCTTCAAGGTTGCCTCCCTTTTGGGTTCTACTCAACGGTTTCAGCCCCATTTACCCGACACCAACAATATACCATCCTGATCCATAGTAATGACTCTTAATTAACAGGTGTTCCTGCAAATACATGTCAAAAGAATAATTTAACAGTAAACCCCCATAGCCCAGATAACTTTTAACAACACATTTTTGTATCATTCATCTTTTTAAAACGAGAGGAGGAGTGCCATGACAAGGACTAGAAAGAGAAATCACCAGAGCCAGAACCGTGGAAGTCTTGTCTAATCTTGTTAAATTATTGAACATACAACAGCACACATTCGCATTTTAAATTGATCATGGTTTTCTCCACATGTTGTTACAGAAGGGCTACAAGACTAGTCATTATGCATGAATACATGTCATAAACATTGTGTGTTATTGCAGTCAACTGTAAGGTGTTGGTTATGTATGTGTTTGTGTTTAATGAGTTAGCTGGAAGAGTGGCACCATGAAATTAAGTGAAGCGGGTAGCTTTTACTAACAGGTTGCTATGGTGTGATCATATACCATGGATGCAATTATACATGGATAAATAATGCAAATTAAATTAGATTTCCCACAAACAAACCAAAGTTTAATTTACTCGTATCACATGTGGAGTTTTGCTATTAATATCTAATGCATATTACTCCTATATACATGTTGTCATGGATAATTGCAGAATTTCATATGAGCGTATGTATCCAGTGTATATGGTATAGCCTACTTATTATGTACATCTGAAAGCATACTGTATCACGCTGTGGTTCACTTCACAAAGTAGTTCACACAGTATTCATTAGCCATCTGTCCCAACACACACTGCAGAACACACACCAAAAACAGAGTTAGAAGAAGGAGCTGCACAGGGCTAACTGACACACAAAGACTAGTCCTCATTTTACAGATATCATTCTCTCTTTCTCTCTCTCTCCTCTCTCTGTGGCTTTATTGGCATGGGAAACACATGTTAACATTGCCAAAGCAAGTGAAATAGATAAACAAAAGTGAAATAAACAATAAAAAACTAACAGTAAACATTACTCACACAAAAGTTCCCGAAAGAATAAAGACATTTCAAATGTCATATTATGTATATATAGTGTTGTAATGATGTGCAGATAGTTAACGTACAAAGGGAAAATAAATAAACATAAATATAATGTAGGTTGTATTTACAATGGTGTTTGTTCTTCACTGGTTGCCCTTTTCTTGTGGCGACAGGTCACAAATCTTGCTGTGATTGCACACTGGTATTTCACCCAATAGATAAGCGAGTTCATCAACATTTTATTTGGTTTTGAATTTAATGCGGGTCTGTGTAATCTGAGGGAAATATGTCTCTCTATAATATGGAAACAGGAGACAAAGGGCTGTGAGACATGGATCTAGACACATGAAAAGAAGGAAGTTTACAGAGGGTGCGGGGCAACAGAGGACGAACAGCAGAAGGGATAAGGATTTTGGAGTAGGGGGAAAGGTCTCGGCTTCCGGGGGTGTAGCCGCGAGGCTATAGCGGAGTGCCAGCGCATCCGGCTTAACATCCTTGGGTACCGGTCGGTGTTGCGGAAGCGAAGTGGCCTGGGCCTTACTGAACCCCTCCTGGAGGTCCTGGTACTCTGCGGGAATGGTGGAGAGTTTGGGGCAATTCCCAAGCCCCCAGGAAGATGTCCCGGGGCAGGCAGAGCTGATTTCAGGATGAGCGTGGCAGAACGGGCTCCAGCCCATGATCGAGGGATTGTGTCACTGGAGCCAAGAGAATCCCAATACCACAGGAACCTGCGGAGACTCAATTAGCAGGAATTGGAACTCATAGCTTGATGGGGGTGGTATGGTGGGTGACTCAGCCTATAGAGCGGCCGTCCAGTGCTCTAACGTCCATGGGAATGAAGAGGGGATGCCCAGCTCGGACGCCAGGGTAACGTCCGTAAGCCTCATATCGGTCCTCGAGTCGATGAGTATCTAGAGAGACTTGGATTGGTCGCCCCACGCAGGGTGGCATGGAGAGGGGGGCGAGAAGGGGGAGAAGCAAAATTATCCTTAAGACCCACCAGAGTACTCATTCCTACCAATGAGCTAGGTCTCCTGAAGGGACAGGTAGCCACATAATGACTGGCAGTATCGCAATACAGACAACTCTGGGTGATAAGTCTGCGTACCCGTTCGGCTCGGGAAGAGGAAAATCGGCAGTCTTCAGAGGCTCTTGGAGGAACTCGGGTAAGCTCGGATCCTCTCGAGGACAAAGACGTTGGGGACTTCCGAAGTTCATCAGATGCAAGGTGGGATCCTTGAGTGAGCGATTGCGATCGCAATCAGACATCTTATCCCTCCTACGTTCCCGTAGCCAACCATCGATCCAGATGGTTAAAGCAATGAGTGAGTTGAAATCCTCTGATAATCTGTGCAGGAACGTGTCGAACAACGCATCCTCTCACCTCCGCTAAAAATACCTCCAGACTGAGGTAGATGGCGGATTGTTGCTCCCACACCGCCATGGCCCAGGCGAGTGCCCTCCTGGACATAAGCGTAATAATGTACGCTATCTTCGAACGGTCCGAGAGGAACGAAAAAGGCTGCAGCTCGAAAACGTGGGAGGTAAGCGGGTTTCCCGGGAAACCGGGGTGACGGCGCTGCTACCAGCCGGGTTACTGAGGGGCTGGGAGGTTACCGTTGTGGTAGGCTGCCTAGTAGGCAACCCACCGAATTGCTCCCGCAAAGCGACCAATGCTAGATTGTGACGTTCGGCCACATCCTGGACCCCTTCCATCAGACCGCGAAGCAACTCTGTGTCTACCAATGAGGGCTCCTTGGGATGAGATGGCATTGCGGAGCTGGTCCAAGTCTGCTGGGTTAGTCATGGCCAGTTCGTACTATCACGTTTCAAGTAAGACCCAAATGCAGAATGTGTTGAAGTAACAATGTTTATTACAACAACAGGGGCTGTCAAACGGCAGGTAAAGACAGGCAGGGGTCGATAATCCAGAGTAGTGGAGCAAGGGTACAGGATGGCAGGCAGGCTCAGGTCAGGCAGAGGTCGGAAATTCATAGTAGGGGCAAGGCACAGGATGGCAGTAAGGGGCAGGCAGAGTGGTCAGGCAGTCGGGCTCAGAGTCAGGAGGGCGAGAAAAGAGAGACTGGAAAAACCAGCAGCTGAGACACAAAACACTGTAACGCTTGAAAAAACAAGACAAACTGGCACAGACAGACAGAAAACAAAGGTATAAATACCCAAGGGATAAGGGGGGAAGATGGGTGACACCTGGAGGGGGGTGGAGACAAGCACAAGGACAGCTGAAACAGATCAGGGCGTGACACATAGCCTGTCTTCTCTTGAGAGCCAGGTCTGCCTGTGGCGGCCTTTCTCAATTGTAAGGCTATGCTCACTGAATCTGTACATAGTCAAAGATTTCCTTAATTCTGGGTCAGTCACAGTGGTCAGGGTTTCTGCCACTGTACTCTCTGTTCAAGGCCAAAGAGCATTCTAGTTGCTCTGTTTGTTAATTCTTTCCAATGTGTCAAGTAATTATCTTTTTGTTTTCCCGTAATTTGGTTGGGTCTATTTGTGTTGCTGTCCTGGGGCTCTGTTCACAAACAGACCCCACAAAGCCCCAGGAAAGCAACACAAACAGACCCCACAAAGCCCCAGGAGAGCAACACAAATAGACCCCACAAAGCCCCAGGAGAGCAACACAAACAGACCCCACAAAGCCCCAGGAGAGCAACACAAACAGACCCCACAAAGCCCCAGGAGAGCAACACAAACAGACCCCACAAAGCCCCAGGAGAGCAACACAAACAGACCCCACAAAGCCCCAGGAGAGCAACACAAACAGACCCCACAAAGCCCCAGGAGAGCAACACAAACAGACCCCACAAAGCCCCAGGAGAGCAACACAAACAGACCCCACAAAGCCCCAGGAGAGCAACACAAACAGACCCCACAAAGCCCCAGGAGAGCAACACAAATAGACCCCACAAAGCCCCAGGAGAGCAACACAAATAGACCCAAACAAATTACAGGAAAACAAAAGGGCCAGCTTGCTTAGGGGACTCTTCTCCAGGTTCATCTCTCTGTAGGTGATGGCTTTGTTATGGCAGGTTTGGGAATCACTTCCTTTTAGGTGGTTGTGGAATTTTACGGCTCTTTTCTGGATTTTGATCATTAGTGTGTATCTGCCTAATTCTGCTCTGCATGCATTATTTCGTGTTTTACATTGTAAACAGAGGATATTTTTGCAGAATTCTGCATGAAGAGTCTCAATTTGGTGTTTGTCCCATTTTGTGAATTCTTGGTTGGTGAACGGACCCCAAACCTCACAACCATGAAGGGCAATGGGTTCTATAACTGATTCAAGTATTTTTAGCCAGATCTTAATTGGTATGTCAAATTTTATGTTCCTTTTGATGACATAGAAGGCCCTTCTTGCCATGTCTCTCAGTTTGTTCACAGCTTTGTGGAAGTTACCTGTGTCGCTGATGTTTAGGCTGAGGTATGTATCGTTTTTTGTGTGCTCTAGGGCAAAGGTGTCCCGATGGAATTTGTATTCGTGGTCCTGTTAACTGGACCTTTTTTGGAATATCATAATGTTTTTCTTACTGAGATTTACTGTCAGGGCCCAGGTCTGACAGAATCTGTGCAGAAGATCTAGGTGCTGCTGTAGGCCCTCCTTGGACAGAAGCACCAGATCATCAGCAAACAGTAGACATTTAACTTGAGATCCTAGTAGAGTGAGGCCTGGTGCTGCAGACTGTTCTAGTGCCCTCGCCAATTCGTTGATATATATGTTGAAGAGGGTGGGGCTTAAGCTGCATCCCTGTCTCACCCCACGGCCCTGTCTCACCCCACGGCCCTGTCTCACCCCACGGCCCTGTGGAAAGAAATTTGAGTTTTTTGCCAATTTTAACCGCACACTTGTTTGTGTACATGGGTTTTATAATGTTTGTCCCCCAAAACCCCTTTCCATCCAATTGTATAGCAGACCCTCATGCCAAATTGAAAGCTTTTTTGAAATCAACAAAGCATGAGAAGACTTTGCCTTTGTTTTGGTTTGTTTGTCAATTAGGGTGTGCAGGGTGAATATTTGGTCTGTCGTACGGTAGTTTGGTAAAAAGCCAATTTGACATTTGCTCAGTACATTGTTTTCACTGAGGAAATGTACGAGTCTGCTGTTAATGATAATGCAGAGGATTTCCCAAGGTTGCTGTTGACTCATATCCTCTGGTAGTTATTGGGGTCAAATTATTCTCCACTTTTGTGGATTGGGGTGATCAGTCCTTGGTTCCAAATATTGGGGAAGATGCCAGGAGGAGGATCATGTTAAAGAGCTTAAGTATTGCCAAATTGAATTTGTGGTCTGTATATTTTATCATTTCATTTAGGATACCATCAACCCCATAGGCCTTTTTGGGTTGTATATTGTCCTGTAGTTCATTCAATGTAATTGGAGAATCCAGTGGTTTCTGGTAGTCTTTAATAGTTGATTCTAAGATTTGTATTTGATCATGTATGTGTTTTTGCTGTTTGTTATAGAGCCAAAAAGATTGAAGAAGTGGTTTATCCATACATCTCCGTTGTTTTTTTCCCAGAAATAGTTTGATTCTATGGACTCTTCAATTACATTGAGCTGATTTCTGACGTGCTGTTCCTTCTTTTTCTATAGTGTATTTCTGTATTGTTTTAGTGACTCACCATAGTTAAGGTGTAGGCTCAAGTTTTCTGGGTCTCTGTGTTTTTGGTTAGATCGTTTTCTCAATTTCTTTCTTAGGTTGTCTGCTTGAAATGTTTTGATTTGAAGCTGAGAGGTCAAATATACTGTTTAGGTTTTCTACACCTTCACTATGACAGTGAAAGCTTTTGTCCAGGAAATTGTCTAGAAGGGATTGAATTCGTTTTTGCCTAATTGTTTTTTGGTAGATTTCCATACAGTGGACTGACTGTGAACGCTCTAAGAGACTCTGAGTTGAGGTCAGTGATAAAGTAGTCTACAGTACTACTGCCAAGAGATGAGCTATAGGTGTACCTACCATAGGATCTCTCTCTCTCTCTCTCTCGCTCTCTCTCTCTCTCTCTCTCTCTCACTCAATCACTCACTCATTCACTCACTCACTCACATTTGTGACTTGGGATCAAGGGTTTTGATGCAATCAGTTACAGTATATTGATTGAAAGCAGAACGTTAATAGGATCTCTCCATCTCTCTCAGATAGGATTTATTTTCTCATCCATATTGGCCTGTATCACCATTAATTGGTGGCCATGGCCGGGGGGAGGAGCTGGAGAGGATCTGTCACCTCTAATAGTGAGACTCTAGACAGCGTTGATGTTCCCCTGTGGGGCTGGAGTGGTTCATTCTGGCTGGATTGGGAATGTCTTTTAGTAATGGGTAGAGATGTCAGGAATATCAACATTGGGAATGGGTTGGGTCTATGTCTGGGAAATCAGAGGTGTTGGTAGGAATAGATTCTCTCTCTCCTCTTACTTCAAACTTCTTCCACAAGCACGGCCCTCCTCTCTCCTGCTCCTCTCTTTCCCTCACTGCTCCACTATTGCTTTGTCTCAACTCACTGTTTATCTCCTCTCTCCCCTCTCTCTCTCCCCATCTCTCCTCTCTCTGCAGTGATAGATTAATGAGTGGCTGGGAGACAGAGAGAGAGAGAGAGAAGGAGAGAGAAGGGACTCTCCTCACAGTGGTGAGGGTTGCAGCTGTCTTCGTACTCTTCCGCTACACGTATGTTCATATATTATATATTCCATGTATAATTCAACGTGGACACACAGAGAAAAATGTATATACTGTAAATTGAAACATTCATTCAATCTTACAACATTTAAAGAACAGTTTCCCACACTGCCGACACCCAAGTGTTTGTCACCCACTACTGTAAACGTGATAGGGAGAAGCTGGAGTGTGAGTCAGGAAAGGCCTCACTGCTGCAGTCAGAATTCCACACACACACACACACACACACACACACACCACCACCAAACTAATAAGGCTGCTTATTGGCTGTGCAGTGTAGAGGAAACTCCATGAGCCTGAGTGGATGTTGACTCAGTCACAATGTGGCATCACTGTTTCTGTTTTAATGGAATAATTGAGTGTCAGTCTTCTGTTGACTTATAGACACACACACACACACACACACACACACACACACACACACACACACACACACACACACACACACACACACACACACACACACACACACACACACACACGATGATCTGTGAGCGTAATTTATTCTTCACCCACATTTGATAACTAATAGGACTTCTTGGATCAGCTTTATTTGAATGGAAATGAGCCGTTTGATTAACTGTCTTTTTCCTTGGGGGAGGAACATGCATGTTTTAGTGAAACACCATTTATTTTAGTAGTTTAGCAGACTGACTCAGACAGGTTTTGATGAGCATATGTTTGATTTAGGAATTGCAAATGGCAAGGCGTTTTTCTGCTGATTTGGTCTGATTAACCGTGGTAAGGTAGTATGTGTCTGTGTGTGTCGTGACTCTCCAAGCTCTCTGTCTGGCCTCACAGCTCCACAGAGAGAGAGAGCGGATCGGAGAAAGGGAATGCAGAGAGAGAGAAGGAAGGGAGAGGAAGTCAATGATGAAGAACTAACAAGGAGCTCCTTGCTTCTTCCCTCCTCTCCTTTCTTCTTCAGCTGAAAGAGGAGTGATGGAGTGATAAAGACGGAGCGTGTTCTTTCCACTTCTCTGACCCCTGACATCTCCATCAAAATCAATAATCAATCAATCCCTCTTTCTCTCTTTCTCTCATCCCTTCTTTCAAGCTTCTCTACCACCACCTTTTCTCCTTTGATATCGAACGCACGCACGCACGCACGCACACACAAAGAGAGTCATCGTCCAGTGTAATGTCCTCTGTGGCCATGCAGCAGCCATGGGAAGAGGCTGCTGCTACAGAGAACCACTGAGGCAGAAATAAAGGCTCTTCAATGCCTTCCCCCTGAGAGAGTGAACAAACACTCACTCTCACACACACTCACTCTCACACTCACGCACACAGAGGTGCAAACACATACACACACTCTCTCTTACATAAAGGCAGAAACGTACACCCTGGCTGCAGAACGCAGTGCCACTCAACGACCTCTGTCAGATCTGGACAGATAGGATAGGTTATGGTTCTACCTCTATATACAGTATATACAGTGCATTCGGAAAGCATTCAGACCCCTTGACTTTTTCCATATTTTGTTACGTTACAGCCTTATTCTAAGATGAATTGCATTCATTTTTTTCTTCATCTCCCAATACCTCATAACGACAAAGCAAAAACAGGTTTTCAACATTTTTGCAAATTTATAAATAAAACCCCCCTGCAATATCACATTTACATAAGTATTCCTGACCCTTTACTCAGTACTTTGTTGAAGCACCTTTGGCAGCGATTACAGCCTTGAGTCTTCATGAGGATATGACGCTACAAGCTTGGCAAACCTGTATTTGGGGAGTTTCTCCCATTCTTCTCTGCAGATCCTCTCAAGCTCTGTCAGGTTGGATGGGGAGCATATTCGATCGGGTTCAAGTCCGGGCTCTGGCTGGGCCACTCAAGGACATTCAGAGTCTTGTCCCGAAGCTACTCCTGCATTGTCTTGGCTGTGTACTTAGGGTCGTTGTCCTGTTGGAAGGTGAACCTCTGCCCAATCAAGGATCTCTCTGTACTTTGCTCCGTTCATCTTTCCCTCGATCCTGACTATTCTCCCAGTCCCTGCTGCTGAAAAACATCCCTGCCGCATGATGCTGCCACCACCAATGTTCACTGTAGGGATGGTGGCAGATTTCCTCCAGACGTGACACTTGGCATTCAGGCCAAAGAGTTCAATCTTGGTTTCATCAGACCAGAGAATCTTGTTTCTCATGGTCTGAGAGTCCTTTAGGTGCCCGTTGGCAAACTCCAAGCGGGCTGTCATGTGCCTTTTACTGAGGAGTGGCTTCCGTCTGGCCACTCTACCATAAAGGCCTGATTGGTGGAGTGCTACAGAGATTCTGGAAGGTTCTGGAAGGTTCTCCCAACTCCACAGAGGAACTCTGGAGCTCTGTCAGAATGACCATCGGGTTCTTGGTCACCCCCCTGACCAAGGCCCTTCTCCTTCTCCCCGATTGCTCAGTTTGGCTGGGCGGCCAGCTCTTGGAAGAGTCTTGGTGGTTCCAAACTTCTTCCATTTAGGAATGATGGAGGACACTGTGTTCTTGGAAACATTCATTGCTGCAGAATGTTTTGGTACCCTTCCCCAGATCTGTGCCTCGATACAATCCTGTTTCAGAGCTCTACGGACAATTCCTTCGACCTCATGGTTTGGTTTTTGCTCTGACATGCACTGTCAACTGTGGGACCTTATATAGACAGGTGTGTGTCTTTCCAAATCATGTCCAATCAATTGAATTTACCACAGGTGGACTCCAATCAAGTTGTAGGAACATCTCAAGGATTATTAATGGAAACAGGATGAACCTGAGCTCAATTTCGAGTCTCATAGCAAAGAGTCTGAATACTTATGCAAATAAGGTATTTCTGTTTTTTCTGCAAAAATATTTTAAACCTGTTTTTGGTTTGACATTATGGGGTATTGTGTGTAGATTGATGAGGGGGAAAAACGATTTAATTCATTTTAGAATAAGGCTGTAACGTAACAAAATGTGTAAAAAGGGAAGGGGTCTGAATACTTTCTAACACCCTGTATTTCCAGCCTGGTATCAATGATATTTCACCAGAGATAGATGAGAGAAAGATATTATTACTCTTTCTCTGCATAGACGGGTCAAGAATTAACTACTGTTGTTACCATAGAAATCAAATAGATTTGCAGTTGTCTGAGGGGCTTTTTCCCTTCCATTAATTATATTTATATGCTACTAACTAGGCCTCTCTCACACATGTTGCATGTCTACTCTTCCCCGATACCCTGCTGTGTCAATATGTGTGTGTTGTGAGGATCGGTGCCCCTACCCATCAGCCCCCCTGCTACCCAGTCTGGGTTAACGAGGAAGAAGTTGCGTCAGGCTCTGCACCCGTCCAAGAGGTTGTTGTGAACAGTTCAGTCAATTCAGTGAACAAATATAAATAAGGAGATAACACAATTTATGGCTGGCTGCCTACAGGCTCTGATTATAGGAGGTGGTAGTGAGTGAGGCCAGCAAGGAGTATGCATGTGTGTGTCTGTGTACAAACTAACATGTGTATGTGGCACACGCATGCGCGCACACACACACACACACACACACACACACACACACACACACACACACACACACACACACACACACACACACACACACACACACACACACACACACACACACACACACACACACACACACACACACACACACACACACACTTGAAAATATGGGGCACATACATTCATGCACGACACATTGACGGGCACATACACTCTTTACCATGACCAAACACCCTTTACCCTGACCAGACACCCTTTACCTTGACCAAACACCCTTTACCCTTTACCCTTTACCAAACACCCTTTACCCTTTACCCTTTACCATGACCAAACACCCTTTACCATGACCAAACACCCTTTACCATGACCAAACACCCTTTACCATGACCAAACGCCCTTTACCATGACCAAACACCCTTTACCATGACCAAACACCCTTTACCATGACCAGACACCCTTCACCATGACCAGACACCCTTCACCATGACCAAACACCCTTTACCATGACCAAACACCCTTTACCCTTTACCAAACACCCTTTACCCTTTACCATGACCAAACACCCTTTACCATGACCAAACACCCTTTACCATGACCAGACACCCTTCACCATGACCAGACACCCTTCACCATGACCAAACGCCCTTTACCATGACCAAACGCCCTTTACCATGACCAAACGCCCTTTACCATGACCAGACACCCTTTACCATGACCAAACACCCTTTACCATGACCAGACACCCGTCACCATGACCAGACACCCTTTACCATGACCAGACACCCTTTACCATGACCAAACACCCTTCACCATGACCAAACACCCTTCACCATGACCAAACGCCCTTTACCATGACCAAACGCCCTTCACCATGACCAAACGCCCTTCACCATGACCAAACGCCCTTTACCATGACCAGACGCCCTTTACCATGACCAAACACCCTTTACCATGACCAGACACCCGTCACCATGACCAGACACCCTTTACCATGACCAAACACCCTTCACCATGACCAAACACCCTTCACCATGACCAAACACCCTTTACCATGACCAAACACCCTTCACCATGACCAAACGCCCTTTACCATGACCAGACACCCTTTACCATGACCAAACGCCCTTTACCATGACCAAACGCCCTTTACCATGACCAGACACCCTTTACCATGACCAAACACCCTTTACCATGACCAGACACCCGTCACCATGACCAGACACCCTTTACCATGACCAAACACCCTTCACCATGATCAAACACCCTTCACCATGATCAAACACCCTTCACCATGACCAAACGCCCTTTACCATGACCAAACGCCCTTCACCATGACCAAACGCCCTTTACCATGACCAGACGCCCTTTACCATGACCAAACGCCCTTTACCATGACCAAACACCCTTCACCATGACCAAACGCCCTTTACCATGACCAAACGCCCTTCACCATGACCAAACGCCCTTTACCATGACCAGACGCCCTTTACCATGACCAAACGCCCTTTACCATGACCAAACACCCTTCACCATGACCAGACACCCTGTACCATGACCAAACGCCCTTTACCATGACTAAACGCCCTTTACCATGACCAAACACCCTTCACCATGACCAAACACCCTTCACCATGACCAAACACCCTTCACCATGACCAAACACCCTTCACCATGACCAAACGCCCTTTACCATGACCAGACGCCCTTTACCATGACCAAACGCCCTTTACCATGACCAAACGCCCTTTACCATGACCAGACACCCTTTACCATGACCAAACACCCTTTACCATGACCAGACACCCGTCACCATGACCAGACACCCTTCACCATGACCAAACGCCCTTCACCATGACCAAACGCCCTTTACCATGACCAGACGCCCTTTACCATGACCAAACGCTCTTTACCATGACCAAACACCCTTCACCATGACCAGACACCCTTTACCATGACCAAACACCCTTTACCATGACCAAACACCCTTTACCATGACCAAACACCCTTTACCATGACCAAACACCCTTTACCATGACCAAACGCCCTTTACCATGACCAGACACCCTTTACCATGACCAAACACCCTTTACCATGACCAAACACCCTTTACCATGACCAAACGCCCTTTACCATGACCAAACGCCCTTTACCATGACCAAACGCCCTTCACCATGACCAAACACCCTTCACCATGACCAGACACCCTTTACCATGACCAGACACCCTTTACCATGACCAAACACCCTTTACCATGACCAGACACCCTTTACCATGACCAAACACCCTTTACCATGACCAAACACCCTTTACCATGACCAAACACCCTTTACCATGACCAAACACCCTTTACCATGACCAAACACCCTTTACCATGACCAAACACCCTTTACCATGACCAAACACCCTTTACCATGACCAAACACCCTTTACCATGACCAAACACCCTTTACCATGACCAAACACCCTTTACCATGACCAAACACCCTTTACCATGACCAAACACCCTTTACCATGACCAGACACCCTTTACCATGACCAAACACCCTTTACCATGACCAAACACCCTTTACCATGACCAAACACCCTTTACCATGACCAAACACCCTTTACCATGACCAAACACCCTTTACCATGACCAGACACCCTTTACCATGACCAAACATATTTGATGACTTTGTCTCAGCTGCATAATGTGAATTCTCTATAGGTGATTATATTATAATCATCATAATGACATTATCTTCACCTATCACAGCATATCTTCCTGTAACTTCGAACCAGTAATGACTCAAGAACTAATCGGTCCCTATTTGCAAACCATCACTAGTTACAGACATACAAATGATTTGATGGTCCATTCTAGCTGTCTAGCTGTAACAGCCACGACAGCTAAATAGAATGAGGACGAGAATGAAACTAGTTTAGAAATGGCATTGACTGTACATAATGAGATTCCATTAGCCTGGTATAGTACACTCTGAGTGTTCATCCCACCTCTCTCTCTCCTTGTCACACACACACACCACTATTCATGTGTTGAGCAGTATGCACTGTAGAGTTATAGATTCAGGACTGAGATGACTTCATAATGGAGGACTGGTAATTGTCTTTAGATAGACTAGGAACACCACCTTCTACCCTGCATTATGATTCTCCTGATAGGCTGCTGTAGAGGTCGACTGCAACCTTCTACCCTACAATATGAATACGCTTATAGGGTGCTATAGAGGTCGACTGCAGGTAGGTAGGGGTAGGGGTGTGTGTGTGTGTGTGTGTGTGTGTGTGTGTGTGTGTGTGTGTGTGTGTGTGTGTGTGTGTGTGTGTGTGTGTGTGTGTGTGTGTGTGTGTGTGTGTGTGTGTGTGTGTGTGTGTGTGTGTTACCCAGCGAGCAGCAACAATCCAATCACTATGGTCAGCTAAAGCCAGAGCGCTGTGCACACAAAGCAAGGAGACGTCCTTTCTTTGGTCAATATGAACCTGTCCCCATTTCCCTGTCTGTCTGTCGATGAAAGACAATTACCTTTCTCTGGACTGATAAGATGGTTGTCTCTCTCCCCTCCAGGCTCTGTCAACAATACAAGCCTCCTCGTCCGCTGTCTCTCACACCAACGCATGCAAGCACATACACACACGACCACTGATAACACAATGTCATTTACATAACACCAAAGTCAACCTACATCCGTGTACCTCATCTCAACGCTGGCATAATCTAAATCAATAATCGCCTCAGGACCCCTGCAACAACCCCCCCCCCCCCCCACACACAAAAAAAACAAAACACTTAATAACCACATGTTAATGAACTCTAGAGAAAGGTCAAGTCTAAACAAAAGATTTCCTCCTTATAAATATTTAACCCTGATTAGCGATTAGAATGTAAACAGGAGCTAGCTAATGAATCCATCAGTGGTGACAGGAGAAAGGCCTCAGTCTGTTGATTAGCTCTTAGCTGTTAGCACTCAGGACAGGTTTCCTTGACTTGGAGTGATCCTCCATGGGGTCTAATGGGTCTGTCTGCTCCAGATGGGATAACAACCCTGTCGGATTTTTGGAGATGTCGGCTAGAACTGGAGGTAAGGCACAAACAGAGACACGGGCGAGGGACAAACACACACGCAAAAACACACACAAATACAGACACACAGGCGTGCGCGAGCGCACACACTTGAATCAATACAGACCCTTAAGAGAAAACCACTATAAGTCTCCAGTCAAATAGAGAATACCAAACCACTATAACTCTCCAGTCAAATAGAGAATACCAAACCACTATAAGTCTCCAGTCAAATAGAGAATACCAAACCACTATAGCTCTCCAGTCAAATAGAGAATACCAAACCACTATAACTCTCCAGTCAAATAGAGAATACCAAACCACTATAACTCTCCAGTCAAATAGAGAATACCAAACCACTATAACTCTCCAGTCAAATAGAGAATACCAAACCACTATAACTCTCCAGTCAAATAGAGAATACCAAACCACTATAACTCTCCAGTCAAATAGAGAATACCAAACCACTATAACTCTCCAGTCAAATAGAGAATACCAAACCACTATAACTCTCCAGTCAAATAGAGAATACCAAACCACTATAACTCTCCAGTCAAATAGAGAATACCAAACCACTATAGCTCTCCAGTCAAATAGAGAATACCAAACCACTATAACTCTCCAGTCAAATAGAGAATACCAAACCACTATAGCTCTCCAGTCAAATAGAGAATACCAAACCACTATAACTCTCCAGTCAAATAGAGAATACCAAACCACTATAACTCTCCAGTCAAATAGAGAATACCAAACCACTATAAGTCTCCAGTCAAATAGAGAATACCAAACCACTATAAGTCTCCAGTCAAATAGAGAATACCAAACCACTATAGCTCTCCAGTCAAATAGAGAATACCAAACCACTATAACTCTCCAGTCAAATAGAGAATACCAAACCACTATAACTCTCCAGTCAAATAGAGAATACCAAACCACTATAACTCTCCAGTCAAATAGAGAATACCAAACCACTATAACTCTCCAGTCAAATAGAGAATACCAAACCACTATAACTCTCCAGTCAAATAGAGAATACCAAACCACTATAGCTCTCCAGTCAAATAGAGAATACCAAACCACTATAGCTCTCCAGTCAAATAGAGAATACCAAACCACTATAGCTCTCCAGTCAAATAGAGAATACCAAACCACTATAACTCTCCAGTCAAATAGAGAATACCAAACCACTATAACTCTCCAGTCAAATAGAGAATACCAAACCACTATAACTCTCCAGTCAAATAGAGAATACCAAACCACTATAGCTCTCCAGTCAAATAGAGAATACCAAACCACTATAACTCTCCAGTCAAATAGAGAATACCAAACCACTATAACTCTCCAGTCAAATAGAGAATACCAAACCATTATAACTCTCCAGTCAAATAGAGAATACCAAACCACTTTAACTCTCCAGTCAAATAGAGAATACCAAACCACTATAACTCTCCAGTCAAATAGAGAATACCAAACCACTATAACTCTCCAGTCAAATAGAGAATACCAAACCACTATAACTCTCCAGTCAAATAGAGAATACCAAACCACTATAGCTCTCCAGTCAAATAGAGAATACCAAACCACTATAACTCTCCAGTCAAATAGAGAATACCAAACCACTATAACTCTCCAGTCAAATAGAGAATACCAAACCACTTTAACTCTCCAGTCAAATAGAGAATACCAAACCACTATAGCTCTCCAGTCAAATAGAGAATACCAAACCACTATAGCTCTCCAGTCAAATAGAGAATACCAAACCACTATAACTCTCCAGTCAAATAGAGAATACCAAACCACTATAACTCTCCAGTCAAATAGAGAATACCAAACCACTATAACTCTCCAGTCAAATAGAGAATACCAAACCACTATAACTCTCCAGTCAAATAAAGAATACCAAACCACTATAGCTCTCCAGTCAAATAGAGAATACCAAACCACTATAACTCTCCAGTCAAATAGAGAATACCAAACCACTATAACTCTCCAGTCAAATAGAGAATACCAAACCACTATAACTCTCCAGTCAAATAGAGAATACCAAACCACTATAACTCTCCAGTCAAATAGAGAATACCAAACCACTATAACTCTCCAGTCAAATAGAGAATACCAAACCACTATAGCTCTCCAGTCAAATAGAGAATACCAAACCACTATAACTCTCCAGTCAAATAGAGAATACCAAACCACTATAACTCTCCAGTCAAATAGAGAATACCAAACCATTATAACTCTCCAGTCAAATAGAGAATACCAAACCACTTTAACTCTCCAGTCAAATAGAGAATACCAAACCACTATAACTCTCCAGTCAAATAGAGAATACCAAACCACTATAACTCTCCAGTCAAATAGAGAATACCAAACCACTATAACTCTCCAGTCAAATAGAGAATACCAAACCACTATAGCTCTCCAGTCAAATAGAGAATACCAAACCACTATAACTCTCCAGTCAAATAGAGAATACCAAACCACTATAACTCTCCAGTCAAATAGAGAATACCAAACCACTTTAACTCTCCAGTCAAATAGAGAATACCAAACCACTATAGCTCTCCAGTCAAATAGAGAATACCAAACCACTATAGCTCTCCAGTCAAATAGAGAATACCAAACCACTATAACTCTCCAGTCAAATAGAGAATACCAAACCACTATAACTCTCCAGTCAAATAGAGAATACCAAACCACTATAACTCTCCAGTCAAATAGAGAATACCAAACCACTATAACTCTCCAGTCAAATAGAGAATACCAAACCACTATAGCTCTCCAGTCAAATAGAGAATACCAAACCACTATAACTCTCCAGTCAAATAGAGAATACCAAACCACTATAACTCTCCAGTCAAATAGAGAATACCAAACCATTATAACTCTCCAGTCAAATAGAGAATACCAAACCACTTTAACTCTCCAGTCAAATAGAGAATACCAAACCACTATAACTCTCCAGTCAAATAGAGAATACCAAACCACTATAACTCTCCAGTCAAATAGAGAATACCAAACCACTATAACTCTCCAGTCAAATAGAGAATACCAAACCACTATAGCTCTCCAGTCAAATAGAGAATACCAAACCACTATAACTCTCCAGTCAAATAGAGAATACCAAACCACTATAACTCTCCAGTCAAATAGAGAATACCAAACCACTTTAACTCTCCAGTCAAATAGAGAATACCAAACCACTATAGCTCTCCAGTCAAATAGAGAATACCAAACCACTATAGCTCTCCAGTCAAATAGAGAATACCAAACCACTATAACTCTCCAGTCAAATAGAGAATACCAAACCACTATAACTCTCCAGTCAAATAGAGAATACCAAACCACTATAACTCTCCAGTCAAATAGAGAATACCAAACCACTATAACTCTCCAGTCAAATAAAGAATACCAAACCACTATAGCTCTCCAGTCAAATAGAGAATACCAAACCACTATAACTCTCCAGTCAAATAGAGAATACCAAACCACTATAACTCTCCAGTCAAATAGAGAATACCAAACCACTTTAACTCTCCAGTCAAATAGAGAATACCAAACCACTATAACTCTCCAGTCAAATAGAGAATACCAAACCACTATAACTCTCCAGTCAAATAGAGAATACCAAACCACTATAGCTCTCCAGTCAAATAGAGAATACCAAACCACTATAACTCTCCAGTCAAATAGAGAATACCAAACCACTATAACTCTCCAGTCAAATAGAGAATACCAAACCATTATAACTCTCCAGTCAAATAGAGAATACCAAACCACTTTAACTCTCCAGTCAAATAGAGAATACCAAACCACTTTAACTCTCCAGTCAAATAGAGAATACCAAACCACTATAACTCTCCAGTCAAATAGAGAATACCAAACCACTATAACTCTCCAGTCAAATAGAGAGCAAGATTTTGAACATTGAAATGGTGTTTTGTCCCTCAAAGGTGTGTGTGTTTGTGTGTGTATAGTATGTGTGTGTGGATTCTTTTGGTCTCACAGTGACCTCACCTACCCAATATGAGTCAATCATAGATACTGTAACTGAAGGAGATAATCATGTTATGTAGACAAAGGATGTCTCTCTCTCTGTCTGTCTGTCTGAGCACTGTCCTGGATGTCCTGATGTGTAATACCAGGGTTGCCTATAGGGATAACATAAATCAGTGTGTTGGTTTTCTTACGGGCAATATTTCCACCGTAGCACTACATATAGATCCTAGACACAAAGCAACGAAAAAGACCACTGACACACAAACCTACCTTCACAACAGTGTGTGTGTGTGTGTGTGTGTGTGTGTGTGTGTGTGTGTGTGTGTGTGTGTGTGTGTGTGTGTGTGTGTGTGTGTGTGTGTGTGTGTGTGTGTGTGTGTGTGTGTGTGTGTGTTTAATAGCAACATGCACTATTGCATTGATGTGTCCAGTTTGTCTGAAGAGAAAACAAACAGACAGGATGGATGCACAGTTGCAGCCTACTAAGAAGCCTCCATTGTTAAAAGGGGAACAATCTTAACCGTGGTTTAAAACAAAAGCAAATCCCCATGAAACCACACAGAATGGTCGGGGTAAAGCAATAATGTTAGGGTGAAAAAGAATTTCAATCCCTTTGGTAGAAGATTTTTTATATATATATATAGTTCTGGGGGTTAAGGCATAAAGGGGATCCCATTTTCCAGCTGGATGGGTTTATGCATGGACCCTTTAACTGGTTTAGTGGCCACTGGCTGTCTGATATTCATGGGGCGAGTATCTCCTCACTGCATCTGCCTGGAGTCCTGTGGACAAAGCAGCATGAAGATAATGTGGTTGTTTGGTGAAGTTTAAAATGGCCGTCCAAAATGGCTACCTTTGAAGCTTTTGGACCACCTGTTGTGAGATTTCATGCCCAGGGTCTGATTAATGCAGGGGCTTACAGAGGCTGAAGCCCCAGGGCCCAAATCCATAGGGGGCCCTTGAGGCAGAGAAAAATAGAAATGTATACAGTATATATTTTATATTTTTTTTTACTGCAACCGCCATCCACAGGAGCCCGCTCTCAGTGAGTGTAGATAGTCTGCTGCCACTCTGCTAGTCATCAGATCAAATCAAATGTAATGTGTCACATGCGCCGAATACAACAGCTGTAGAACTTACCGTGAAATACTTACTTACAAGCCCTTAACCAACAATGCAGTTCAAGAAAGAGTTGATCAAATATTTACTAAATAAACTAAAGGTAAAGAAAATGTAATGTGTTAGTGTGGGGGGGGGGGGGGGTCACTGCCTAGTATATAGGTCCTGGATGTCAGGAAGCTTGGCCCCAGTGATGTATTGGGCCGTATGCACTACCCTCTGTAGCGCCTTACGGTCAGTTTCCATACCAGGCAGTGATGAAACCGGTCAGCATGCCCTCGATGGTGCAGCTGTAGAACTTTTTGAGGATCTGGAGACCCATGCCAAATCACTCTCCTGACCGGGGAAAAGGTGTTGTCGTGCCCTCTTCACAACTGTCTTGGTGTGTTTGGAACATGATCATTTGTTGGTGATGTGGACACCAAGGAACTTGAAACTCTTGATCCGCTCCACTACAGCCCTGTCAATGTTAATGGGGCCTGTTCGCCCTCCTTTTCCTGCAGTCTACGATCAGCTCCTTTGTCTTGCTCACATTTAGAGGTTGTTGTCCTGGCACCGCACCTCCAGGTCTTTGGTTTCTGGGGGGAGTAGAGGAAGTAGGGGACGCTGCCTTGGTTGGGTAATTGATTCAGGACCGGCCCTAGCCTTTTGGGGGTCCTAAGCAACATTTACCCACCTCGCAGGCAAAACACTATAGTCACCCCCCTCTTGACAGCATAGAGAAAGTTCATTTCTGGTAATTCGACACATTTTGCCATGGGACATAAATCAAATGTTACCTTTTTAAAGAACGTTTTCTGCAATTCTACACATTTTGCCATGGGACGGACAGTAATTGTTGCTTTTTAGAGCTAACTACCTGCAATTCTACTTACAGCTGTAAAAAAACAAAGCCTCGGGGCCTATGATTTGTTAATCCAGCCCTGTTTATGGCAAAATCATCTCACAGTCTCTGAAAGGAATTGTGTAGCTCAACTAATCCGTTTAAAGTTACTTTGAGATGATTTGGATACAACATTTTAAACATGCTAATATCAGGAATATTCCCTGTAGCAGCAATATTAAAGCCAAAGCCAGGTACAATGTTTGGGGCTGGTTCAGACAAGTCAAGGAAATTATCTTTCTGTCATTCATATTGGTGTAACACAGATCCTCCAAACCCACTCATACACTCATTAGTTTGGTGAGTGGTACTTCCAGTCAGCAGGATCATCCTCCTCCTCTCCTTTCCCCTTATCCTCCTCTCCCCTCCTCCTCCTCTCCTTTCCCCTTATCCTCCTCTCCCATCATCCTCCACCTCCTCCTCCTCTCCTTTCCCCTAATCCTCCTCTCTTTTCCCTCTCCTCCTCCTCCTCTCCCTTCCTCCTCCTCCTCCTCCTCTCCTTTCCCATTATCCTCCTCTCCCCTCCTCTCCTCTCCTCCTCCTCTCGTTTCCCCTTATCCTCCTCTCCCATCATCCTCCACCTCCTCCTCTCCTTTCCCCTAATCCTCCTCTCTTTTCCCCTTATCCTCCTCTCCACCCTTATCTGTTTCGCCTGTCCTTTTGCTTGTCTCCACCCCCCTCCAGTTGTTGCCCATCTTCCCCACTTATCCCCTGGGTATTTATACCTGTGTTTTCTGTCTGTCTGCCAGTTTCTCTTGTTTGTTCAAGTCAACCAGCATTTTCTTAGCTCCTGTTTTTCCCCAGTCTCTCTTTTTCCTGTCCTCCTGGTTTTGACCCTTGCCTGTCCTGACTCTGAGCCCGCCTGCCTGACCACTCTGCCTGCCCCTGAGCCTGAGTCTGCCTGCCATCCTGTACCTTTGCCCCTACTCTGGATTACAGACCTCTACCTGACCTGACGCTGTGCCTGCCTGCCGTCCTGTACCTTGGCCCCACTAATCTGGATTATAGACCCCTGTCGTTTGCCTGCCCCTGTTGCAATAAACATTGTTACTTCAACACAGTCTGCACTTGGGTCTTACCTGAAACCTGACCACCTTGGCTTTTGGTAAATAAGCCATGCACACCACACACACGCTCACACACCTTTAATCAATTAAAATTGTATTTGTCACATGCGCTGAACACAACAGATGAAATGCTTATTAACAATCGCTTAACCAACAATGCAGTTAAGAAAAATAAGTGTTAAGTAAAAAATAGATAAGTAAAAAACCTAAAATAACAGTATCAAATAATTAAAGAGCAGCAGTAAAATAACAATAGCGAGGCTATATACAGGGTGTACCGGTATAGAGTCAATATGCAGGGGGGGGGTTCAGGAGTCTTATGGTTTGGGGGAAGAAGCTGTTAAGAAGTATTATGGACATAGACTTGTCGCTCCGGTACCGCTTGCCATGCGGTAGCAGAGAGAACAGTCTATGGCTAGGGTGGCTGGAGTCTTTGACCATATTTAGGGCCTTCTTCTGACACTGCCTGGTATAGAGGTCCTGGATGGCAGGAAGCTTGGCCCCAGTGATGTACAGACAGTAACAGACAGTCACAGATAGACAGTCACAGACAGACAGTCACAGACAGACAGTCACAGACAGACAGTCAGACAGATGCAAGAAAATGAGAAAGAGAGAAAAAGGAAGGAAGGAAGGTGGCTGAAAAATAATATTGTTGGGGATGTAGAGTGGTGAAAATAATATTGTTGGGGATGTAGATGGGGATGTAGAATGGTGATAAATAATATTGGTGGGGATGTAGATGGGGATGTAGAATGGTGATAAATAATATTGGTGGGGATGTAGATGGGGATGTAGAATGGTGATAAATAATATTGGTGGGGATGTAGAATGGTGATAAATAATATTGGTGGGGATGTAGAGTGGTGATAAATAATATTGGTGGGGATGTAGAGTGGTGATAAATAATATTGGTGGGGATGTAGAGTGGTGATAAATAATATTGGTGGGAATGTAGAGTGGTGATAAATAATATTGGTGGGAATGTAGAATGGTGATAAATAATATTGGTGGGGATGTAGAGTGGTGATAAATAATATTGGTGGGAATGTAGAATTGTGATAAATAATATTGGTGGGAATGTAGAGTGGTGATAAATAATATTGGTGGGAATGTAGAGTGGTGATAAATAATATTGGTGGGGATGTAGAGTGGTGATAAATAATATTGATGGGGATGTAGAGTGGTGATAAATAATATTGGTGGGGATGTAGAGTGGTGATAAATAATATTGGTGGGAATGTAGAGTGGTGATAAATAATATTGGTGGGGATGTAGAGTGGTGATAAATAATATTGGTGGGGATGTAGAGTGGTGATACATAATATTGGTGGGGATGTAGAGTGGTGATAAATAATATTGGTGGGGATGTTGAGTGGTGATAAATAATATCGGTGGGGATGTAGAGTGGTGATAAATAATATTGGTGGGGATGTAGAGTGGTGATAAATAATATTGGTAGGGATGTAGAGTGGTGATAAATAATATTGGTGAGGATGTAGAGTGGTGATAAATAATATTGGTAGGGATGTAGAGTGGTGATAAATAATATTGGTGAGGATGTAGAGTGGTGATAAATAATATTGGTGGGGATGTAGAGTGGTGATAAATAATATTGGTGAGGATGTAGAGTGGTGATAAATAATATTGGTAGGGATGTAGAGTGGTGATAAATAATATTGGTGAGGATGTAGAGTGGTGATAAATAATATTGGTAGGGATGTAGAGTGGTGATAAATAATATTGGTAGGGATGTAGAGTGGTGATAAATAATATTGGTGAGGATGTAGAGTGGTGATAAATAATATTGGTGGGGATGTAGAGTGGTGATAAATAATATTGGTAGGGATGTAGAGTGGTGATAAATAATATTGGTGAGGATGTAGATGGGGATGTAGAGTGGTGATACATAATATTGGTGGGGATGTAGAATGGTGATAAATAATATTGGTGGGGATGTAGAGTGGTGATAAATAATATTGGTGGGGATGTAAAGTGGTGATAAATAATATTGGTGAGGATGTAGAGTGGTGATAAATAATATTGGTGAGGATGTAGAGTGGTGATAAATAATATTGGTGGGGATGTAGAGTGGTGATAAATAATATTGGTGGGGATGTAGAGTGGTGATAAATAATATTGGTGAGGATGTAGAGTGGTGATAAATAATATTGGTGGGGATGTAGAGTGGTGATAAATAATATTGGTGGGGATGTAGAGTGGTGATAAATAATATCGTTGGGGATGTAGATTGGTGATAAATAATATTGGTGGGGATGTAGAGTGGTGATAAATAATATTGGTGGGGATGTAGAGTGGTGATAAATAATATTGGTGGGGATGTAGAGTGGTGATAAATAATATTGGTGGGGATGTAGAGTGGTGATAAATAATATTGGTGGGGATGTAGAGTGGTGATAAATAATATCGTTGGGGATGTAGATTGGTGATAAATAATATTGGTGGGGATGTAGAGTGGTGATAAATAATATTGGTGGGGATGTAGAGTGGTGATAAATAATATTGTTGGGGATGTAGAGTGGTGATTAATAATATTGGTGGGGATGTAGAGTGGTGATAAATAATATTGGTGGGGATGTAGAGTGGTGATTAATAATATTGGTGGGGATGTAGAGTGGTGATACATAATATTGGTGGGGATGTAGAGTGGTGATACATAATATTGGTGGGGATGTAGAGTGGTGATAAATAATATTGGTGGGGATGTAGAGTGGTGATTAATAATATTGGTGGGGATGTAGAGTGGGGATAAATAATATTGGTGGGGATGTAGAGTGGTGATTAATAATATTGGTGGGGATGTAGAGTGGTGATAAATAATATTGGTGGGGATGTAGAGTGGTGATAAATAATATTGGTGGGGATGTAGAGTGGTGATTAATAATATTGGTGGGGATGTAGAGTGGGGATAAATAATATTGGTGGGGATGTAGAGTGGTGATTAATAATATTGGTGGGGATGTAGAGTGGTGATAAATAATATTGGTGGGGATGTAGAGTGGTGATAAATAATATTGGTGGGGATGTAGAGTGGTGATAAATAATATTGGTGGGGATGTAGATGGGGATGTTGAGTGGTGATAAATAATATTGGTGGGGATGTAGAATGGTGATAAATAATATTGGTGGGGATGTAGAGTGGTGATAAATAATATTGGTGGGGATGTAGAGTGGTGATAAATAATATTGGTGAGGATGTAGAGTGGTGATAAATAATATTGGTGGGGATGTAGAGTGGTGATAAATAATATTGGTGGGGATGTAGAGTGGTGATAAATAATATTGGTGGGGATGTAGAGTGGTGATAAACAATATTGGTAGGGATTATTATGGTGGGATTATATGTTGTGATAAATAATATTGGTGGGGATGTAGAGTGGTGATAAACAATATTGGTAGGGATTATTATGGTGGGATTATATGTTGTGATAAATAATATTGGTGGGGATGTTGGTGGGATGTAGTGTAGTGATAAATATAACCATCAGGCTAAAAGAGCCTTTAGAGCAGGCTGCCATCTGCCTGCCATTAAATAATGAACTGTCTGCCTCTCTCTCTGCCACTGCCTGACGCCCCAACCACAAGGAGCCATCGGCACAGCCTGCCACGCCAGAACAGCCTTTCTTAAGTGTGTGTGTGAGTGAGTGAGAAAGAGAGAGTGTGTGTGTAACGGAGATGAGGCTACCCCTCCGAGCAGAGGTACGGCGGCGCGGTGGCAGACGCTTTACATCTCATTGGCTTGCGAGGAGCGCCAATCACCACCCACCGGTCCACCCCTCAGCCTCCCAGCCAGCCGGCCACTCACAACCCTGAGCAGTGATTCAGAGAACGAGAGAGAGAGGGAAAGAGAGAGAGAGGGAAAGAGAGAGAGTGAGAGAACGGGGAAGAAAGATAGAGAGTTGGCAGCTGGGGAGGGTTAAAGGGAAAAATCTCTAACAGCAGAACAATCACTAATGGAAATGTGATTGGTGAGTCATTTTTGAGGATGCTGTTGTTGCTTTCTGTTTGGAGGCTCTGCAAAGTGCTGCTCTGGATCTGAACCAACTTAAACTAGCACTGAAGTTGGCCAGCCGCAGGTTAGTGTCAATAGGCAATAGGCAAATGCCACAGCTATTGAGCTAAAGTGTGTGGCAGATCGTAGGGCAGTGAACATACAGCCAAGATCGTAGGGCAGTGAACATACAGCCAAGTGTAGGGAAAGACAGCAACCTCACAGAAGAGAGGTGGCCAAACTAAAAATGTGTGAAAGAAAGATCTAACATGACCAAGAGTCCACTGACTCTCAAAAGCTGCCAGCTTCCCATTTGATCACAGAATAAAAGACTCAACATTGATTGATGGAAAAAGCTAGAGAGAGCGAGAGACGAAGAGAAAGAGGGAGATACATAAAGAGAGCCAGACAGAACAAGAGAGAGAGAGCCAGACAGAACAAGAGAGAGAGAGAGAGAGAGAGAGAGAGAGAGAGAGAGAGAGAGAGAGAGAGAGAGAGATAGAGAGAGAGAGAGAGAGAGAGAGAGAGAGAGAGAGAGAGAGAGAGAGGGAAAGAGAGCCCCAAAAAATAATCAAATCAAATTGTATGTCACATGCGTCGAATACAACAGGTGTAGACCTTACAGTGAAACGCTTACTTACAAGCCCCTAACCAACAATGCTTTAAGTTAAGAAAAATTAAATAAGTGTGAAGTAAAAAATAGAAAATTTAACAGCAGAAGTGAAATAACAAGCAAGGCTATATACAGGGGGTACCGGTACAGAGTCAATGTGTGGGGGCACCGGTTAGTTGAGGTAATTGAGGTAATATGTACATGTAGGTAGAGTTAAAGTGACTATGCATAGATTATAAACAGAAAGTAGCAGTAGTGTAAAAGATGGATCTGGGTAGCCCTTTGATTAGCTGTTCAGGAGTCTTATGGCTTGGTTGTAGAAGCTGTTCAGAAGCCTTTTGGACTTAACGCTCCGGTACCGCTTGCTGTGCGGTAGCCGAGAGAATAGTCTATGACGGGTGGCTGGAGTCTTTGACAATTTTTAGGATCTTCCTCTGACACCGCCTGATATTGAGGTCCTGGATGGCAGGAAGCTTGGCCCCAGTAATGTACTGGACCGTACGCACTACTCTCTGTAGTGCTTTGCGGTCGGAGGCCGAGCAGTTGCCATACCAGGCAGTGATGCAACCAGGCAGGATGTTCTCGATGGTGCAGCTGTAAAACCTTTTGAGGATCTAAGGACCCATGCCAAATCTTTTCAGTCTCCTGAGGGGGAACAGGCTTTGTCGTGCCCTCTTCACGACTGTCTTGGTGTGTTTGGACCATGATATTTGATGGTGATGTGGACAGCAAGGAACTTGAAGCTCTCAACCTGTTCCACTACAGCCCTGTCGATGAGGATCGGGGCGTGCTCGGTCCTCCTTTTCCTGTAGTCCACTTTTCTTGTCCTTGGTCTTGATCACGTGGAGGATGAGGTTGTTGTCCTGGCACGACACGACCAGGTCTCTGACCTCCTCCCTATAGGCTGTCTCATCGTTGTCGGTGATCAGGCCTACCACGGTTGTGTCATCTGCAAACTTAATGATGGTGTTGGAGTCGTGCCTGGCCATGCAGTCATGAGTGGAGGGGACTGAGGAGGGGACAGGAGGGGACTGAGCAGGCACCCCTGAGGGGCCGCCATGCTGAGGATCAGCGTGGCGGATGTGTTGTTCCCTACCCTTATCACCTGTGGGCGGCACGTCAAGAAGTCCAGAATCCAGTTGCAGAGGGAGGTGTTAAGTCCGAGGGTCCTTAGCTTATTGATGAGCTTTGAAGGCACTATGGTGTTGAACGCTGAGCGGTAGTCAGTGAATAGCATTCTCACATACAGTTGAAGTCGGAAGTTCACATACACTTAGGTTGGAGTCATTAAAACTTGTTTTTCAACCACTCCACAAATTTCTTGTTAACAAACTATAGTTTTGGCAAGTCGGGTAGGACATCTACTTTGTGCATGACACAAGTAATTTTTCCAAGAATTGTTTACAGACAGATTATTTCACTGTATCACAATTCCAGTGGTCAGAAGTTTACATACACTAAGTTGAATGTGCCTTTAAACAGCATGGAACATTCCAGAAAATGTCATGGCTTTAGAAGCTTATGATAGGCTAATTGACATAATTTGAGTAAATTGTATGTGTACCTGTGGATGTATTTCAAGGCCTACCTTCAAACTCAGTGCCTCTTTGCTTGACATCAAGGGAAAATCAAAAGAAATCAGCCAAGACCTCAGAAAATAAATTGTAGACCTCCACAAGTCTGGTTCATCCTTGGGAGCAATTTCCAAATGCCTGAAGGTACCACATTCATCTGTACAAACAATAGTACGCAAGTATAAACACCATGGGACCACGCAGCCATCATACCGCTCAGGAAGGACACGCGCTCTTGTCTCTTAGAGATGAACGTACTTGGTGCGAAAAGTGCAAATCAATCCCAGAACAACAGCAATGGACCTGGTGAAGATGCTGGAGGAAACAGGTACAAAAGTATCTATATCCACAGTAAAAATAGTCCTATATCGACATAACCTGAAAGGCCGCTCAGCAAGGAAGAAGCAACTGCTCCAAAACTGACATAAAAAAGCCAGACTACGGTTTGCAAAGGCACATGGGGACAAAGATCGTACTTTTTAGAGAAATGTCATCTGGTCTGATGAAACAAAATCGAACTGTTTGGCTATAATGACCATCATTATGTTTGGAGGAAAAACGGGGAAGCTTGCAAGCCGAAGAACACCATCCCAACCGTGAAGCACGGGGTGACAGCATCATGTTTTGCTTTGCTACGGGAGGGACTGGTGCACTTCACAAAATAGATGGCATCATGAGGATGGAAAATTATGTGGATATATTGAAGCAACATCTCAAGATATCAGTCAGGAAGTTAAAACTTGGTCGCAAATGGGTCTTCCAAATGGACAATGACCCCAAGCATACTTCCAAAGTTGTGGCAAAATGGCTTAACGACAACAAAGTCAAGGTATTGGAGTGGCCATCACAAAGCCCTGACCTCAATCCTGTAGAAAATTTGTGGGCAGAACTGAAAAAGCGTGTGTGAGCAAGGAGGGCTACAAACCTGACTCAGTTACACCAGTTCTGTCAGGAGGAATTGGCCAAAATTCACCCAACTTATTGTGGGAAGCTTCTGGAAGGCTACCCGAAATGTTTGACCCAAGTTAAACAATTTATAGCCAATGCTATTAAATACTAATTGAGTGTATGTAAACTTCTGACCCACTGGGAATGTGATAAAATAAATAAAAGCTGAAATAAATAATCCTCTCTACTATTATTCTGCCATTTCACATTCTTAAAAGAAAGTGGTGATCTTAACTGACCTAAAATGGGGAATTGTTACTAGGATTAAATGTCAGGAATTGTGATAAACAGAGTTTAAATGTATTTGGCGTAAGGTGTATGTAAACTTCCGACTTCAACTGTAGGTGTTCCTTTTGTCCAGGTGGGAAAGGGCAGTGTTGAGTGCTATAGCGATTGCATCATCTGTGGATATGTCGGGGCGGTATTCAAATTGCATGGGGCTAGGGTTTCTGGGATAATGGTGTCATTGTGAGCCATGACCAGCCTTTCAAAGCACGTCATGGCTTCAGACATGAGTGCTACGGGTCGGTAGTCATTTAGGCAAGTTACCTTAGTGTTCTTTGGCACAGGGACTCTGGTGGTCTGCTTAAATAAAACATGTTGGTATTACAGACTCAGTCAGGGACAGGTTGAAAATGTCAGTGAAGACACTTGCCAGTTGGTCAGGGCATTCTCGGAGTATACGTCCTGGTAATACGTCTGGCCCGCTCCTTGAAAGTGGCAGCTCTACCATTTAGCTCAGTGTGGATGTTGCCTGTAATCCATGGCTTCTGGTTGGGTTATGTCACTGTGGGGACGACGTCATCGATGCACGTATTGATGAAGCCAGTGACTGATGTGGTAGAACGAGAGAGACGAAGAGAAAGAGACAGAAAGAGCAAGAAAGAGAGCCAGATAAAAGAAGAGAGCCAGATAGAAGAAAGAGAGCCAGATGGGCGAGAAAAAGGGAATGAGAAAGAGAGCCTGATAGAATAAAAGAAAATAGACTGAGGCTAGCTCTGTGTACGTTTGTGAGGAGTAGTGGCACAGAACTGTACTAAGAAGCAGTGAAGACCGAGAGGAGTTGGACCACAGATATACACTGAGTAAACAAAATATTAAGAACACCTGACCAGGTCAAAGCTATGATCCCTTATTGATGTCACTTGTGTAGATGAAGTGGAGGATTCTTAAGCCTTGAGACAAGACATGGATTGTGTATGTGTGCCATTCAGAGGATGACTGCCTTTGAACGGGGACTGGTAGTAGGTGCCAGGAGCACCGGTTTATGACAAGAATTAAAACGCTCCCGGGTTAACAGTTTCCCGAGTGTATCAAGAATGGTCCACCACCCAACTCAATATGAGGAAGGTGTTGGGTATACTCAGTGTAGAACCCTGGTACATTTAACCTGATATATTGTCTATGATTAAGACAGGGAGAGTGAGGAGACAGAAGCCTAGAGGTCTGCTCTAGACGCCGGGTAACACCTGCTCTGGCCTGAACTCCCATCCCCTCTGAACCCGTCACCCCCACCCCTGTGGTTCCCCCACCCCAAAAGTCACTCAGCCCTAACCACCAAATCAAATAGTGACTGACATGGAGGGATCAGACACAGAGACTTACTAATGCGCGCACACTCCATTCTGTAGACTGTGTGTGTGTGTGTGTGTGTGTGTGTGTGTCTGACACAGAGTTGAGATAAGGTTTCTTCTCAACATCTCCAGCTGGGATGATGAACCTGACATCCCAACAGACCAGTGGATCACAGACACACACACGACACGCACAGGCACACACACACACAGTATCTGGTATAGAGTGCAGACGGCATTGTGAAGCAGTCTTGTCGCTGGTAGTATTAGTTTGTGTGCGGGGAAAGAGAGAGGAGCGGTAAAGAGATTTGTAGTCCTCCACTGAACTGGAGCAGCACAGAGGACTGATGACAAGTCTGAGAGGAAGGGAGCAGGATATAAGTGTGAGGAGTGTTCCCTCTCTTCCTTTCCATCTCTCTCTCTGAGTGGGTTTCGCCATCTCTTCGTCTGCCAGGTGCGTTGTCGCCAGGGAGACAAGATGACTGCGGCTCCGTCGCTGAAGAACAGTCGTCCTTCTGATGTCACTTACATAGAAATACACAACACAGAGACTACACAATAGGGAGTCTCACACACACACACCCTCTCTTTCACATTTAACATTGAAAGGAGTAATAAGCACACACACACCCTCGTTCACATTTAACATTGAGAGACACATTCAACGACAACAAGGTCAATTCCGGTATCATTCTTTAATTTCCTCTGTCAGAAGTGATTTTGACACGGTTGGGATGAAAACAAAACAAGCAGACGCATTACTAATACAATGGTGTGTGTGCAGGACAGTGCACAGGGATAGAGGGATACAGCAGGGTGAAGCCTGGTGGATAGAAGTCATGTGATCATGTAGGTTTATATAGTGGATAGAGGGATACAGTAGGGTGAAGCCTGGTGGATAGAAGTCA
Source organism: Salvelinus alpinus (assembly GCF_045679555.1). NCBI lineage: Eukaryota > Metazoa > Chordata > Actinopteri > Salmoniformes > Salmonidae > Salvelinus > Salvelinus alpinus. Next base: position 23,569,213 of record NC_092096.1, read on the forward strand.
TGTGATCATGTAGGTTTATATAGTGGATAGAGGGATACAGTAGGGTGAAGCCTGGTGGATAGAAGTCATGTGATCATGAGGTTTATATAGTGGATAGAGGGATACAGTAGGGTGAAGCCTGGTGGATAGAAGTCATGTGATCATGTAGGTTTATATAGTGGATAGAGGGATACAGTAGGGTGAAGCCTGGTGGATAGAAGTCATGTGATCATGTACGTTTATATAGTGGATAGAGGGATACAGTAGGGTGAAGCCTGGTGGATAGAAGTCATGTGATCATGTAGGTTTATATAGTGGATAGAGGGATACAGTAGGGTGAAGCCTGGTGGATAGAAGTCATGTGATCATGTAGGTTTATGAAAGAGGGTGTGGTGATGGGGCGGACTAGTGGCTTTGTAAGAGGGGTGAGCTGGTTGGGTGGTGGTGCGTGTTGGTAATGTAGTGGTTCAGTCCGTGAGGATATCTTCAGCTCTGGGCCTGGTTCTGGTGGACTCCGCCTAGACTTAAACTCTCCGTCTCTGCATGTAATCATGCGTCTCCAACATGACGGACAGTTGCACTTCTCCTACTGCTGCTGCGTGATGGAGCTACTGCGCTGTACTCTTTAGGAAGTGCTACAGTTGTCCTCCTCCCTCTTGGTAGTAGAGATAGACATGCAGTGGAGTGGGGTGGGGGAGAAGGGGTGTAGGTACTGTAGGTGGGATCTTACGAAGGAGTAAAGGGTTTGGGGGTCAGTGGGGGTGGGGGGAGAAGGGTGTTGGGCTAAGGGGTGTCCATCTCTCTCTCTCAGGGTTGTCTGGTTTTCTTGTGTTCCTGGTTCTGGTCAGGTTGCGGTTCTGATTCTACCTCGAGTCGGGGTTGCGATCTCTGGTGCTTACTCTCCTCTCCACTCATTTGCAGTCGATAAAGGGTTGGTAAACCGTAATGCCACAGCACCTCCCGCTTATCCCCCAGTCCTCAACTTGTTCTGGAACAACAGGATAAAAAAAAGAGAGAATGTGAGAGAGGGGAGGAGGGAGGTAGAGAGAGAGAGGGGAGGGGATTTCATATTAGCCATAACTCTTGCCACAAATCCCCAACACGTCACCCTCCCTATCCATCCCCAACACGTCACCCTCCATGTCCATCCCCGACACGTCACCCTCCCTGTCCATCCCCGACACGTCACCCTCCCTGTACATCCCCGACACGTCACCCTCCCTGTCCATCCCCGACACGTCACCCTCCCTGTCCATCCCCGACACGTCACCCTCCCTGTCCATCCCCGACACGTCACCCTCCCTGTCCATCCCCGACACGTCACCCTCCCTGTCCATCCCCGACACGTCACCCTCCCTGTCCATCCCCGACACGTCACCCTCCCTGTCCATCCACGACACGTCACCCTCCCTGTCCATCCCCGACACGTCACCCTCCCTGTCCATCCCCATTTGATACAGGCTATCCCATTTGATGCCTCACAATGAAACCTTCCAGGAGAAGTGTGGTGAGGACAATGAGGAGAAGGGGAGGGGAGAGGAAAACAATGTGAGGGAACACAGAAAAGTGTCTTTTACTTAAGAGGGAGAACAAAGGAGAAAAACACAAAGCGACTGAATACAGATAGGGGGAGAGAGAGGGAGGAAGAGAGAGAGGGAGGGAGGGAGGGAGGGGGAGAGAGAGGGAGGAGGAGAGAGAGAGAGAGGGAGGAGGAGAGAGAGAGAGGGGCAGTAGATTGATTTGTGCTCTAGGTTAGATTCATCCATGTCGGTGCCTCCCTATAGCTGTCCAACAGCAAGCGGATCAATTCATTCTACACACTAGACTACACTCTATACTACCATGACACCAGTCATTACAGATGAACAACATTTACTCTGTCCAACCTAACAGACTACACTCTATACTACCATGACACCAGTCATTACAGATTAACAACATTTACTCTGTCCAACCTAACAGACTACACTCTATACTACCATGACACCAGTCATTACAGATGAACAACATTTACTCTGTCCAACCTAACAGACAACACTCTATACTACCAAGACACCAGTCATTACAGATGAACAACATTTACTCTGTCCAACCTAACAGACTACACTCTATACTACCATGACACCAGTCATTACAGATGAACAACATTTACTCTGTCCAACCTAACAGACTACACTCTATACTACCATGACACCAGTCATTACAGATTAACAACATTTACTCTGTCCAACCTAACAGACTACACTCTATACTACCATGACACCAGTCATTACAGATGAACAACATTTACTCTGCCCAACCTAACAGACTACACTCTATACTACCATGACACCAGTCATTACAGATTAACAACATTTACTCTGTCCAACCTAACAGACTACACTCTATACTACCATGACACCAGTCATTACAGATGAACAACATTTACGCTGCCCAACCTAACAGACTACACTCTATACTACCATGACACCAGTCATTACAGATGAACAACATTTACTCTGTCCAACCTAACAGACTACACTCTATACTACCATGACACCAGTCATTACAGATGAACAACATTTACTCTGCCCAACCTAACAGACTACACTCTATACTACCATGACACCAGTCATTACAGATGAACAACATTTACTCTGTCAAACCTAACAGACTACACTCTATACTACCATGACACCAGTCATTACAGATGAACAACATTTACTCTGTCCAACCTAACAGACTACACTCTATACTACCATGACACCAGTCATTACAGATTAACAACATTTACTCTGTCCAACCTAACAGACTACACTCTATACTACCATGACACCAGTCATTACATATGAACAACATTTACTCTGCCCAACCTAACAGACTACACTCTATACTACCATGACACCAGTCATTACAGATGAACAATATTTACTCTGCCCAACCTAACAGACTACACTCTATACTACCATGACACCAGTCATTACAGATGAACAACATTTACTCTGTCCAACCTAACAGACTACACTCTATACTACCATGACACCAGTCATTACAGATGAACAACATTCACTCTGCCCAACCAAACAGACTACACTCTATACTACCATGACACCAGTCATTACAGATGAACAACATTTACTCTGCCTAACCTAACAGACAACAACAGGCAATGAGGGGCTCCAACAAGTCACATGTTGAAGGCTGGGGCCTTATATAATGCTGTAATGTGACAGAAGGGAGGTAGCTGAACTGAATAGATATGGTCAGAGAGCATGCTAACTGGTTTACAGCAGGATCACGTCAAACATAGAACAAGCTGTTTTAAACACGGTTTAAACTCTGTGCAAAGACAGTCAACAAGGAAGATTTGTTTGAGATTTTTACATCCCAAAAAAGCTATAGCAGCTAGTAAGACCTCTGAGATCCAAGATGACTGGGGGAGGCAACAAGGCAAGAAGTGGTCATGCAGCGAGAATATGCAACGAAGAGAGAGAGCGAGAGAGATCGGCCCCCGTGATAAACACTCTATTCATGGGCCTCTCAAAAGAGAGTCTTCTTCCTCTTTATCCGTCCTTCCAGTCGCTCTATTCCCCCTCTTTCTATATAATAACCCCAGTCAGTCGCTATCTGGACCCGTTTAGCATTGTGTGTATTATAAAGTGACAGGGAGTGTGTGTGTGTGTGTGTGTGTGTGTGTGTGTGTGTGTGTGTGTGTGTGTGTGTGTGTGTGTGTGTGTGTGTGTGCGAGAGAGGCCATCAAGGTCTAAATATTATCGCGGGCCGATGATAAGGAATACTAGTAATTATTAGTCACAAAGGCCTGTCTGATGACAACCCTATAGTCTTTCCCCTCTCTTGGACCAGTCAATATTCAGACTGATTATGTCATATTATTATTGTGTGTTCAATGGTGATGGAGTGGACAATCCTATCTAGGGGTAATTCATAACGGGCATGTTTAGTGGTTTAGCGGGCCGTTTGAAGCTTGAAGGGTGCTGGGGTTTTGTGTGGAGTGTGAAGTGTATCAGGGCTTGTGGAGGGTAAGTTTGTCTTTTATAGCTAAACTGGGGCTCCTTCTCAATTCATCATCTTTCGTCGATTTTGCCTCCTTCCCAAAACACATTGGAGAAGGTCAGAGGGGAGGGACATTCAGAAGGATGCAAGGAATCACAGAAAGATGAATTGAGACACAGATAAGAGTAGGAGCAAAGGTTGAGAGGCAGAGATTTGACCCCATCTAGGTCTTATCTGGTGCTTGATAAATTTGACCCCTCCACATAGCTTCCTGCTCGGTTACTGTGTAGCTACTCTACCGCATCTGCTATAATAATAATAATAAACCACAAATCATTACTTGTATCACCTCTTCTTCTATTCTTTTAACTAGGTTATATTGTCCCTCTGCAGTGGGCTGGATCACCTCTTCTTCTATTCTTTTAACTAGGTTATATTGTCCCTCTGCAGTGGGCTGGATCACCTCTTCTTCTATTATTTTAACTAGGTTATATTGTCTCTCTGCAGTGGGCTGTATCACCTCTTCTTCTATTCTTTTAACTAGGTTATATTGTCCCTCTGCAGTGGTCTGTATCACCTCTTCTCCTATTCTTTTAACTAGGTTATATTGTCCCTCTGCAGTGGGCTGTATCACCTCTTCTTCTATTCTTTTAACTAGGTTATATTGTCCCTCTGCAGTGGTCTGTATCACCTGCTGTAGAGCTCTATCAGGGCTCTGTTTTATCTCTCACCTGATGATTGTAACAGCTTTCTTACACAGATAACACACTCTACTACGAGTGTATTTCGATTGCGGGAAGCTGATCAACTCTGTGGATTACCATAATATTCCAGGCTGATTTCCACATTTACAAGATCAGAGCAGTGAATGTGTGCGGCAGGGACCACACAGCCTTGTGGGATTCCAAAGAGGCTACAGGTAGGTAGCACTCGTACAAATGAATAATACATAGTGTTATTTACATGATGTATAGCTTAAAACCTAGCCGCACCCAGCGGCCCTAGATGTATTACTAATACCCGGGGGAGAGCGGCGGAACACAGTTCTCTAGAAACTGTCAAATTGTAAAAGAAGAAATCTAATAGAAAACCTATCTGAATATAAATTGGGTTTTGTCTGACTCTACTACTGTATATTGAAAAGTGCCAGAGGAGAGAGTGTGTGTGTGTTTACGTCTATCCTTGTGTGTTTTGTGTGTGTGTGTGTGTGTGTGCCATTAATATCAACGTTGAGACAATACCATTACCATATGCGTTTCTTAGAGGGCCTAAAACACGTCCACTTTCCAATGACTTGAGAGCAATAGAAAAAGAACGAGAGGACAATGGTATCAGAAAGGCATCGTCTGACCTGGTCGTCTGGCCTGGACCTTATTAAATTAAACACACACTTAAGCAGTGAAAGAAACCAGCCAGTGTCAGCAGGTATTATGGAAATAGACCTTTCCTCTGAACATACAGTTTAGAGTGAGTTTTAACAAGCGAGAAACACTATGGTCTCAAACGCAGGGGCAGCCACGAGTCTTTGTTAGTGTATGTGTGTATATGCGAGTGTGTGTTAGTGTGTGTTAGTGTGTATGCGAGTGTGTGTTAGTGTGTGTTAGTGTATATGCGAGTGTGTGTTAGAGTGTGTTAGTGTATATGCGAGTGTGTGTTAGTGTGTGTTAGTGTATATGCGAGTGTGTGTTAGTGTGTGTTAGTGTATATGCGAGTGTGTGTTAGTGTGTGTTAGTGTATATGCGAGTGTGTGTTAGTGTGTGTTAGTGTATATGCGAGTGTGTGTTAGTGTATATGCGAGTGTGTGTTAGTGTGTGTTAGTGTATATGCGAGTGTGTGTTAGTGTGTGTTAGTGTATATGCGAGTGTGTGTTAGTGTGTGTTAGTGTATATGCGAGTGTGTGTTAGTGTGTGTTAGTGTATATGCGAGTGTGTGTTAGTGTATATGCGAGTGTGTGTTAGTGTGTGTTAGTGTGTGTTAGTGTATATGTGAGTGTGTGTTAGTGTGTGTGTGTTAGTGTGTGTTAGTGTGTGTTAGTGTGTGTTAGTGTGTGTTAGTGTGTGTTAGTGTGTGTTAGTGTGTATGTGAGTATGTGTTAGTGTATATGTGAGTGAGTGTGTGTTAGTGTGTGTTAGTGTATATGTGAGTGTGTGTTAGTGTGTGTTAGTGTATATGTGAGTGTGTGTTAGTGTGTGTTAGTGTATATGTGAGTGTGTGTTAGTGTGTGTTAGTGTATATGTGAGTGTGTGTTAGTGTGTGTTAGTGTATATGTGAGTGTGTGTTAGTGTATATGTGAGTGTGTGTTAGTGTGTGTTAGTGTATATGTGAGTGTGTGTTAGTGAGTGTGTGTTTATTGACAGTGCTTTAAGATGCACATTTTTCAATGAGGGATGAAGAGAGAAAGACGTGTGTGTTTGGCCGACAACAACCATTAAGTCATGTAGGAAGGAAATGAACTGTTCTAGTGATGCTACACACAGTCACCTAAATACATCTGGGGTCTGATGAAGCTACATGTCTAGACAACACTGAGCTACTCTACTGGGAGAGACAGATCCTGGAACAGTACAACTTACTTTCTAATGTCTGTAGCGGTTGCCCATAGCTACTCTACTGGGAGAGACAGATCCTGGAACAGTACAACTTACTTTCTAATGTCTGTAGCGGTTGCCCATAGCTACTCTACTGGGAGAGACAGATCCTGGAACAGTACAACTTACTTTCTAATGTCTGTAGCGGTTGCCCATAGCTACTCTACTGGGAGAGACAGATCCTGGAACAGTACAACTTACTTTCTAATGTCTGTAGCGGTTGCCCATAGCTACTCTACTGGGAGAGACAGATCCTGGAACAGTACAACTTACTTTCTAATGTCTGTAGCGGTTGCCCATAGCTACTCTACTGGGAGAGACAGATGCTGGAACAGTACAACTTACTTTCTAATGTCTGTAGCGGTTGCCCATAGCTACTCTACTGGGAGAGACAGATCCTGGAACAGTACAACTTACTTTCTAATGTCTGTAGCGGT